>NC_043994.1:11596412-11608912 GCF_902150065.1 Myripristis murdjan | reverse complement strand
CGCACAATCCAACTGCCAGCGCAAGGCACGTTTGAAAAGAGCAAAGCCTCACAGACACTCATGTCAATCTGGTGGCAGAGCAGGCCTCCACTTGTCTCACACACAAACACAACACCGGCATGCGTGCACACACATAAACACAAATACACACTCGCACACAAAGCATGTCACACACACTCATTGCACATATTCGTCACACGCAGGGAACAGTGGAACCCTAGGGGAGGATGGCAGGGTGGACTGCTTGGAAGGAGGGATGGAGGGGAAGAGACAGAGACTGACCACCAGGGAGGCATGGTGGGAGGGGAGAGGAGGGGGAGTGGGTGATAGGGATGAGTGTGGCATATATACACTGCATTCCACCACCTGCCAATGCCCAAGGATCTCAACCCCACTGCCCCATACCCACCCAAGACACACAAACCACAGGGAATAACTACGTTTTTGAGAATCATTGTTCGACTGCAAAACAAAAGCCATCTTTGTTTGGACGCACTGGACCACTAAATGTCTGTCTCAGGCTGTTAAAAACTAAGTTAACAAACACAGACACTTCTACAGTTTATTTGCCTCATACATTACAAACTGATCCTCGAAAGAAAGAAAGAAAGAAAGAAAGAAAGAAAGAAAGAAAGAAAGAAAGAAAGAAAAGAAAGCAAGAAAAGTAACAGTTAGGCTTGGGTGAGGGGTTTCGTGGCTGTCATATCAAGGTTGTTTTGGGCCTTAGGCAATTTGGCACAATGAATTTTCTGACCAAAGTACTTGTGGGGGCATCTTAACCACAACTGAACTGGGATTTAAAATGGACAGTCCGTTCTATTTTCTGCTCCCTTCCTTCCACAGATGTCACTCGAAGTGTCTACTGAAAGTAAGGGGTATGTGTCAGCATTCTATAGCTCTTTTTTCTGTCCATTCGGCTCCCACCATCAGCCAGTGAGTCAGTCGCCCTTTGTAACCTTCAATCTGTGATCTAAATTTGATCCTATGTAATTAAGTTTACACACAAACACATCTTAAGGCATGTCCACTGCTCCATCCATGATCTCTCCCTCTACCTCCCTCTCTCCTAGTCTGTGAGTCATATTTGCTTCAGCTGTCAACAGAGTGTGGCTCCTCTGTAATGAAGACACTAAGTTGTAAGACAGTCTTGAGTGTGTCCATTATTGCCTCCCTGCATCTATCCCTTAGTGCAGCACTCTTTCTACCAGTCTGTCAATCATTACATCAAACACATAACCCTCTCTCCCTGTCATTAAGACAGTGGTTAGCCTTGAGAAGCCTACAGAAAGTTATCCATCCATTCATTCAACTATCCATTTTTGTAGCAGTTGACATTCCTCCTGTCTTTAAACCAACCATCCTTTCCTAAGGAGTCTCCACTGTGTTACATAAAACAATTTTCGACAGCAGTGATGTTATTTTAGCTATACTAAAGGTTCAGTGACCACCAGGAGCCTCATCACAGCACAAAAAACATTTAACCTCTTCAACTCTGCTGGTTCTATTGGTGGTTTCACCATTACAAACGCATGCTGTGCATCTGAGCTGTGCAGTCCCACAGAACTTTATTTTAAACTCAAGTGGAGATCCCAGAGATTCCAAAGATACCAAATACGTCCTGCTGAATTACACGGAAAATGTGAATAAAATGATGCACATAACATCTAGATATTTTCTGTCAGACATAATGATGCAGCAACAAAACAACGGTGTCTTGAGTTTGAACATTAGACTCAATATAAGAGTGATGCAGCTTTGATGATGCATTGCAGCCAGCAGATACAGAATATGTATGCCACATACTCACACAATATGGAAGAAATGTTTTTTTCTAACTATGGAGCTGAAGTCCAAGAGGTTAAATGACATTTATGGCTGCATATCAAATTGGGAAGGTCATCTGTGTTAGAAGTTCAGTGGGTAAAGATGGAGATATTGTTGTTTAAAAAAAGCATTTTTATGTGAGAATTTGTATTTTTCAAGCATTTCACATTTCTTGAATGTTACCATATTATGAAGATTCTGAGTATTTTTTCTGTATCCCTCAATCCATGCATTATCCCAGCATGAGCACAGTCAAAAAGATAACTGTCCTACACTCCTTAGGTTAATTTTGTTTCTCTGGAAATGCAAAAAGCTGTGCATGACTAGGCTAAGGCATTTGGATGCCTCTAAATTCATCTATCCTTCTATCCCTTCCTCCATGTGTCCTTCCAACCTTTAGTGAGGCCTGAGTGCCTGGATCTCACTCCGTCATCACTAGTCCTGCCACTGGATGTTCATCAGTCACTCAGCCTGGCCCTGGGAGCATGCCTGGTCCCAGGACATGACAGAGGATACACACTTGCATACACCCACACACAGTCATAAATACAGTCTACACCATTCTCCTCCAGGTCCATCAGATAGCCAGTAATAATGATCTCATCCCACCAGGAGCAAGCTTGAAGGCAAGACGAGAGCCACAGTCAAGGACAATTTGGTGTGTGTGTGTGTGTGTGTGTGTGTGTGTGTGTGTGTGTGCGTGAGAGAGAGAGAGAGAGAGAGAGAGAGAGAGAGAAAGAGAGGGTGTCTGTGTGTGTGTGCATGCATGTGTCTATGTATGTACGTACCGTGTGCTGCTCTCAGATAACTCTTAGACAACTGTGACCCAGTCAAGGAGAAAACGATGACTACTACACAAAAAGATGGCCCACTGTTCCTACTAGCTAAAGCAGACAACTTCAGTCGAAGACAAGGCTACATATTGCACCTAATTAAATCCACATAACAGCAGAGGTTAAAAACTGACAAACATAAGCATGATGCAAAAGAGGTTTCAGAGTTCAGGCCCATTGAGCCATGTTGCAACAAAATATAAAAGACTGTAATGAGTGGTATTAATTACCTTCTCTGAAGTGTATGTATATTTAAGCCAACATAATACAATAACCAAAAACTTTGACATTAATCTCAAGTGCACTTTACTTTAGCACCAGGAATTTTTTGTCTTTTATGGATGCCACACTTCTCAGTGTGTGAACACTTTGTTTTGGGATGAAATCTTAATATGAGGGCTTGTAGTTGTCCTAATGGTCCTTAGCACATTCACTACAGCGTAAACTGACTGTGTTACTGTTGCTGCTATGTTAAAATCTTGCCTTAGTTATACCAACCTTACAAATTCAAGCAGAATTATCTAAAGGGAGCAAAGGCAACTGGTTTGTCTTGAAGAAATTTCACCTCTTATCCAGAGGTGAAATGTCTCTTATCCAAGAGACGTCATCTGTTCTAATGACTAATGCCTGGGACTTACCCACCAGTGATAATGAAGCCTCTTGTATAATAGGTGAAACATCTTCAAGATGAATAAGAAGTACAGTTGCCTTTGACTATTACTTCTTGATATACTATGTCCTGGATGACTGAGAATGTTCACAGACATATTTCAATCACAACTGTTAAACATGACATTTGCATGAACAAAATATGCAGTAAGCAACAGTAAGCAACTGTTCTTTTTATGTATTTATGCACAATTTTTGAATTTCCTAGGTGATGAATGTCATTTCATCATTTAAAAAAGAAAGATAATGTGATGGAAAAGGAAAAGCAAAAAGCAAGTTTAATTTCCATACATTATCATTTATTTATAACCAGTAAAACGAGCAAGCTCATGGAACAGAGGCCCACAAGGGGTGTGGTCACACCCTGTGTGTCTGTCTGTGTGGTCTGTGCGTGTGTGTGTGTGTGTGTGTGTGTGTGTGTGTGTGTGTGAGTGAGTGAGAAGGGGAGAAAGAAAGTGAAATGTTGGTGGTCATCTCACCGCCTTCAGGAGTGACAGGAGAGCGGTGCCAAGTGGTCAAGACACTATGTGTGTGTAATATCCATGGTGACTGCTTGTTGTCTTTCTTGTCTGCCTTGAGCAATGACCCCAGTTTGTGTGTGTGTGTGTGTGTGTGTGTATTATGGCCATTGCCCAACAATCCCCACACAACACACACACACAGAGAGACAGACATGAGAAGTATTAAAGCTCATTCTGAAAGCAAACTAATGGTGAGGTTGTAGATGTAGTATTCTATCGACACTTTTCTACTGTTATACTGCCCGAACCTTTAACTCTATGTATCTGCCAATTTCACAGCTAGTCCCTCTCCTGGACAAGGCCTGGAAATGGTCTGAGTTACAAGAACAAAAAAATGATGTAATCAATGAAAAGAATGTGAGACTAAAACATTTTTCACAACAATACTTTTCATATTTTTTTCATACATTTGGCCAACAGAACCATGGACAAACAAACACACAGCCCACATGCTCCCACCAGCCCCTCCTCTTTTGTCCTCTTCCCTGTCCATCTCAGTCCCATTCAGCATTTGAGAACCAGCTTTAACTTCTGGCACACATTATAACGCAAAACATCTACCAATTTGATTTTTTTCTAATTGCATAGCTGGATATAAGAAGACTGAAAACATGAGCAAGTTTGATAGGTGTTGGTAGGTGTTTGACAGAGGCCCAATAGCCTGAGATATAGTTTGTTTGACAGCTAAGAAAAAGGGGTCATCAACCTCAAATTTACCTGGTTAAATCCCATTTGAGGATTATTATCCTAAGGATGAACCTTAAAGATGGTAATAAAGCGATGGGTACTCACTTGCTGCACTTACAAAGACTTTTATCAAAGAGCAGACGCTACATTTTAAGTACTGGAAGAACAAGAATTGCTGCGGTGTAAGTGTGTGTGCCTGTGCATGTGTGTTTGTGTGCAAGTCTCCCACCTATCAGCTCATCTCACAGAGAGACAGAGACACCAGCTGACGAGGTTGACACAGAACACTGCGATGTCACCAAGAAAAAGTCTCCACTGCAAAACACACATACACACACACCCACACGCACGCACACACTCGCACAAAGACATCTGTCTGACCGGCGCTGAGCACTATAAGGGCTGTCTTATGTGCTTTGACAAAGCCTGCATGCTCTGCCAGTCAGCGCTAAGGCACACTGACAGACAAGGTCATGCTGGACTGGCCTGCCAAGCAGCCAGTGGGACACACACACACACACACACACACACACACACACACACACACACACACACACACACACACACACACACACACACACACACACACACACACACACACACACACACACACACACACACACACACACACACACACACACACACATCTCCAACAGTGAGTGCTAGCTACCAGCAGGTGTTAATGACAATGCCCAGACTCCATAAAGACAAGGCAGACGCATATTAGCACACGCTTCATTAAATCCATACTGGTTCAGATACATATACAAGCCTGAGCCACCTATAATTAAGGAAATAATTGCATGAGTGGGGTATGTGGAGCATGCTTGCTGATCTAAGAGTGACAAACGGGTGTCCAGCAGGAGACGTTACTGGGGCACAGCTGTATGGCAAATAGCCTTGTGTGTGTTCGGTAGAGGCTCTAGAGGGTGCAGACCCACCCTGTCAGCTCCATCTTATTTCATTCTGTATAAAGTCCTGGTCATTCATGGAGCCATTCTTGGAGCTTAATTATGTAAACATACTGGAATGTAAAGATACAAGCACATGGAGATAAAAGACAGACTATGACAGGATTTTCTATCTAATCCATTTGAAAAGTAGCCACACTTATAGATTAATGCCCATGCTTACACTTCTCAATTCAGTGTTATTGTAATCTGTTTTAATATAGCATTTTGGGGCATAGTCGTCTCATTTTGGGGCTTTATAGAATGATAAAGTTCTGATCCTGGCATTCTTTATGGGTGTTTTCAAAATTGCAGTTGTATACTAACCAGATTCATCATTATTTATTATGCAACAGCTCATGGCACTTCTGGTTTCTTCTGTAAATGTCATTTGTCTATTAAAGAATCAGTAGACAAATGGCCAAGGTAGGCCAAAGTCAGTTCATTTTCAACATAGAATTGCCTGTATAGTTTAAATTCATTGTAGTCATTGTAATGGTCACTGTCAGATGGCCAAAAAAATCCTGTGAGAAAATAAAAAGATTTTAAACATTCATGTATCTTTTAAACTGCATGAACTTTGCTTGACTTGACTCAATAGTTTGGTTTCTATGGGGTCCAGTTTTGTTTTGGCCACATTTTATTTTATGTCATCCAAGCCACAGCTATCTGGTGATTATAACACCGATGAAATTACTGCATCATTTTTTGTCCAATACAACCCAGCTCATAAATTACCTCAAGAGAAAAAGAAGCGAAAACAATTGCATAAAATTTGTTTGTCATGTCATAAATAATGAGCGAGCCTCGGCCAGGACTGTAATGATTAACGTTAAAATCCAAAACGAGCACCCATGTCCAGAGCAATTTTCACAGTGGATCATTTTACTCTTCAGGATTAAACAGGTGATGTATTTCCATGGTGATGGTGTTAACCAGGATACTGCTTCCAACAGCTTCATGAGGTCACAGTCATCTTATTAAAGACAAACACTCCCTCAAAAGAGGTCTATCAACAACAGAGTGTGGGATAATACTCAGAAGGAACTGATAAGCACACTGACCCTTTATATTAACTTAGCAGAAATAAGATTGAATCTACTTAGCTGCATATTAACTCTATTTTTACATCTGCCAAATGAATATGTCTAATGCCCAAATTCAGGCGGGGGTAATGTCAACAAATGTCTGCCTGTCAGTCATTACATTAAAATCAGTGGTTTCAAGTAATTAGTTTAAAGTAATGCCAAAAGCAGGAAATTCTAATTAAAACATTCCTGTGACATTAGTTGTGATGACATAACATACTCTAATTTTCACAGGAGAAAGAGATGTGCTTTGTGCTTTCATTGGGCAATGTATGCTGAACAATTAAAAAGGCATGGGGAAAGATTCATTCCCCTGGTACTCAAACTGACTCCCTTTCTACATCTGTTACCCATCTCACACACACTCCCTCCTTGGCACTCCAATTTCTCACCTCTTTCAACAGGTAAATAAGACCACACACACACAGACACACAAACACACACATGCACACATGTGTACACGCACGCACGCACGCACGCACGCACGCACACACACACACATACATACACGCATGCACGCACACACATGCACACACGCACACACACACACATACAGACAGAGACACATGCACACTCTTGTTTGGCTGTCTTTAGGAAAGGCCACGCTCCATAGAAATTATGGAAAAGGTGACTCAGTGAGCATGATGAGTCTACTCAAACAGGGCTAGAGCACTCACAAGCACGCAAACACACACACACTCGCACACACAAACACATACACATTCATAAAATGCGAGTAGGGATGTCCCGCAGGCTGCCATCTCTGGCTGTCATTCCAGCTGAGCACTGAAGCAGAAGGAGAGAGAGAGACAGGCGGGTGGAGGAGAGTGGGGGTAGAGGGTTGGTGGCACAATGAAGGCTCAGAGGGAGACAGGAAGCAGACGGTGCAAATGAGGCCGAGGTTTTTAATGAACTTCGGCATTGTCATGGCCAAGAGGAGAGGAGAAGAGTGAGGAACAAGGGGGATAGAGTGTTACCTATACATGCACGCACATACAAATTCATACAAACCAGAGGCACACAATACTTAAAAATTTTAAATTTAAAAACCTGTCAGCACTGGTAATGTCAAATTTAGACAGAATGTTAACACCTAACTTGTTACTGCTGTTATAAATACTCAAAATCTAAACTGTTCTTCACTCTGGTTAAATAACACAAATAAGTCAAATTCAATGTCTGTCTCTCTCATACACACACACAGAGCAATCATTTTTGTGGAAATTTGCTTTTGCACACTGCAATATTGAGCCAAAATGTAAAAAAAAAAAAAAAAAAAGAGCACAGCTGCTTCCAGTTGCTCAAAAAAAAAGGAGAAAAAGGAGGGAAGCAACTGAAACAAAAACAGTCTGTTTCAGTGTGGTTAGACAGAGTCTCTATCTCTTTCCAACTCTACTTTACCAGACAATATTCAACTCAGAAATATGGTTAGCTCATCAGTATAGTGTGTGTGCAGTGTTTGTATATGTGTGTGATTTTAGCTATTTGTGGTATGAGATAAGAGGAAGGTAAGTAAAGTAAGTGAGCATTGAAGACTAGCAGCTTCCTATGTAGACACTGCCTGATTGAATGTCTAATTAAGCCATGTCTGACTGTGGTTTTTGTCATTTTTTGTCCTGGAGTGGTGGGGCAATGCAATAAACGTTCTGGACCAAACTTGAATCCAGGACGTTGCACTTATATGGAACACACTTTCAAACACTGAGACATTTGTCAGCCAACAAATGTCTCAACATGTATGAGGATTTGCAAAACAAACAGAAAGTCATGAAAGTGCACCAGCAAGGTTAGTCTATTATATTGGGGACTTTTAGAGCAAGTACTTTGAACCCTTACTGTTTCTGATGTATCAAAGGCAACTCCCCATTATTGTCACCATCCTCATCGCTGTGGTAATGAGGGCGTCATAGTGTCAACTAAAGGTAAGCAGTGGGTCAAACAGCAGGGGGAACAAGACCCCATGGGGCACATAGTCAGCTGTACAACAATGGACATTTTGTGTGATCAGTCATCTTCCCACCCCATCTCCCACTCCCGCTAATCTTCTATCAAAGTAAATTTTAGCACAATAGGCCAACATTTGCCCCAAACATCTTAAATGAGTACAAGAATTAAATACATTTGACTCATTTTTCTGGCAGCAGGGTGGTTTAGTGCTAAGAAAGACTGTCCTTCAATTGGATGACTTGGGTTCAAGCCCCCTATTGAAAACGACCCTGCCCACTGAGGCATCCTTGAGTGAGACGCTGAATCACTACTGGCTGCAAGGCTTTTGTTCTACAATTGATTCTGTGGTCTGACATGCCTGCAGAGGAGGGCAAACTGAAAGAGAATTTTCCTTTGGGAATCGATTAGTATAACATTATGCTTTGTTTTGGCCTGTTGCTGAAAAAAAGGAAAAGATGCCATAATTGTTGTTCAGCTACAAAAAAGGAATTGGTGGCAATCTCAGTCAAATCTCTTTGAACACCAATTCGCCTCAGTATAAAAGTAACAAAAAGTATCCAGTTGTCCTTGTGAGATCACACTAAAAGGATACATTCACAAGGTTAATTGGCAGGACACTTTATTATGAAACATGTAAAATGCTGATTATTTCTGTAAGTTGAAATTAGAATCATACCCACCTAATGCTCATTTCCAAAAGTTTTATTTTTAAAAGAAAAATGAGAGGGGAGGGTGCACCACACCACAGTAGTGCTTATTGGGAAGAGAAGTTACTGAGAGACCAGGAAGCAGACTTTGGAGGGTGCTTTTAATGCGCAGTTACTCAACCAGGCTATTATGAAGGAAATGTCTAAGGAAGCAGGAGTGTACAAGAGCAGATGGTGGCAAGAAAGTAGTGAGGGGAGAAAGGAAGGAACATGAAAGAAGGAAGAGATAAGAAAAGGAATGAGGGAAAAATATGAAGAGAAGAAAGGTAGGGGAAAGGGAAAAGGGAAAAAGTGTGTAGACTGTACCCCGCACACACCACAGATTTCAGCTTCAATATCTATTCTGAGTCGACATCAACCACCAACCAAAGTATGACTCCAGAACAATATCATCTGGCTAACAACAACCATATTTCTAAGGATAATGTCAAAATACCATCACTCTGCCATGACAAAGTTCATGCACTTGCACATTCTCCAAACTCTATTAAGGAAAAGCAGAGCCGCTTTTTCTTGCATTACAAAAAGTCCTGTAAAAATATAGTTAATCTTATCAGTTGATATAAGACAGTCTACCATCACCACATCAAGGAGAATTCCAGTATTTTTACTTGTTGTGACAAGCCCTAAAGCCAATAGCTTGACCACAAAAATGAGTAAGGGGGAGACATTATATCAAGATGTGGAATTTTAGTGCTCTGGAGGTGCTCAAGCCTGCTTAGAGGAAAGAAAAAATGTCTCACATCAAAATAATCAAGTCAAAGTTAACTTAATAAACGCCCCAGAGTTCCCACTTTGACCACTTCTGTTCTTGGAAATGGAGAGGAAAGGGAAAAGGCTCAGAGGGAAAAATGTGGGCTATTACAAAGAAGTTGGAACCTTTGAAGAAACATGTTTGTGTGTATGTGCGTATGTGCAGCCAAGAGCAGAAGTAGCTAATTACATGTACTCCAATTGCTGTAATTTAGGCCATGTCCACACTAAATTGAGTAAATCTGAAAATACATCTTTTTTTCTTCGTTTTAGTGTTCCATCCACACTCAGCCGATGTTTTCCACCAATGTAAATGGAGCCTTTCAAAAATGGTTTCCAAGGCCTGCCTGGCATTTATGTGCAGGGAATCCAGAGCTTTCAGAATGACATACAATTGTCATGTGACCTGGTGAATGCTTCCACATTTTGCATTCTGGAGGGAAAGTTGTATTGCGCACGTGTGCAATAGGGGAGGGCAAAATGGTGCTTTGGGATTTACCCGGTTTATTGTGGTCATGGCCTTGGCAATTTAACTTTTACTTGAGTGACTTTTTGCTGAGGTATCGTACTTGTACTATATTTTAAATCACTTCCATTCCAGTGTACAAATTATGTGGGCTATCCACAAGCATTAGAAGCCGATTGTTGGCTGATTATAAAGTCATCTACAGTGAACAGACAGTCAGCAGAGAAGAAAAAAGTCAGCTGGCCTCACTTTGTGTTGTTACTTCATTGCTTTTTGCACACTGGCTTGTACTTAGATCTTATTCTGTTGTACTCAGATCTTATTCTGTTGTACTTAGATCTTATTCTTTATTTTTTTTATCTTTTTTATTTTATTTAATCTGTAATCTGTGGATACTGCTGAAAAACTGTGAATTTCCTGCGGGATGAATAAAGTATCTATCTATCTATCTATCTACTTCCATAATTTCACCCTTTTCAATGTGTGTGTCTGTTTGTTTGTTAGCAGGATATCTCTAAACGTTATGAACTGATTTGCATGACACTTTGTGGATAGGTTGGTCATAGACCAAGGAGGAACTGATTAACACTTCACACTGATTGGCCAAAGCGAGGTATGGCAGCGGGCATGGTTTCACATAAAAATGCATGAAATGCATTCACACACCGTGATGCTTTGTGGAAAGGTTGGTCAAGGGGTAAGGAAGAACTGACTCACTTTTCACAGAAATTGGCCAAAGGGGGTGTGGCAGTGGGCATGACATTAACTTTTGGTCAACATCCAACATGTGGAACAAGACAATCTTGACAATTGCATGGTGTTGGCAGAGGTATGCACTCTATTGCTTTGCAGTTTCTATTTTGCAATTAATAGCATCTACTTTGAATTCTGTGGCATCATCCTTTCAGATTTGAATGGATTAGATGTTACAATGTTGTCTTTTCTAAAAGGTAACATTCACTGAATGTATTTTAAACGAGGTAACACTTCTACCTAAGTAGATTTTACATCAGTACTGGTAAGTCCCTGAGTACCTCCTACTGCTAGTAGTACTAATTTGAGTACATCTTGAGCTAATAATGTCTTTTCCGAAAAAGTAACTTCAACTTTGAGTTCATCTTTTTTTTTTTTTGTTTTTGCAAAACTCTCTCTTATCCACACACACATAACGTATAAAATAGTTCAGAGTCATTCTAGGCTGTGGCCCCAATCCCAACCTCAAGTCAACAAACACACATGGAACTGAGCAGAGAGAAAGAGACAAGGCGATGGGAAGCCAGTGGTTATTATGTTTGGACCGTTTTGTTGTGTTCTGGAGTGTGGATTGGGCCTAGTTACAGACACTGTGAACTGAAGCCCCCATCTCTTTAATTGTACAGAAGTGAAACAAAGTCCAGATGGCTTTTATAGACCAAACTCGCTGAGGGACACATTCCTGTTTGCCAAGTACGTCTCTGTCCCTCTTTCGTTCTCACACACATTTTTCTCCTCTCTTCTCTACTATTCCACATTCCTTAACCTTCGATTCACCCTTATTTTCCTTTCCACACACTTCACTCTCTACTTCTCTACTCAGACCCTGACTTCTTTTAAGCATCACCAGTCTCCAGCACACACGGCTTTCATCCTTTTATACATTGCTCTCATTCTATTCTAATGGTACCTTCAATCTTGCAATTGAATCTTTACAAATCTTGCCAATTACGCTTAAGAATCTTTGAGTGAAAATGTTTTCTAAATGGCTCTGATTATTTGAAACTCTTAAAATATGCTTGAAATGTGCTTTTTCAAATACTGGGAGTGCATGAAAAGCAGCAGTATGTACTTCTGTATATTGTAAAGTAAGCTAGGTATTTCTCCCCTTGTGATACATACAGAATAATATTAAGCTCTATTAGTGGCAAATGCTGTATATGGATGTTGAGGGCTCAATATTCACCTCATTCATGACCATTAAGACATGAATGGGTTCAACTATGAGATGTAGACATAAATATCTATTGAAGTAGAGGTATAAATCAAGGTTATTAAGGTAAAAAAGAAAGATCACTAACA
>NC_043994.1:11583912-11593912 GCF_902150065.1 Myripristis murdjan | reverse complement strand
ACGACCAGAACGTCTTGCAGCTCAGTGCAGTTTGCCCTTGTTTTAAGCCTGACTGCAATTATCCATGTTGCCTTTGCACCAAGAACACAGTCAGCAGGACAATGCCAGGTACTGCATGGCATCTTTGGGTGGAAGGCTCAATGTCATCCTTGATGTCATCAAGTTCAGTGGGATTATTTTATCTGGCAACCTGCATCTGCCAATAATTTCAGTCTCAGTTAAATCAAACAGTACTTTTCTTAAAAATAACTGCTCTTGTGCATGCCTTACATGACGATGCCATTCAGCTGGTTACAATCACTGCTGCCAATTACCACTGGAAAGTCATGATGTGACACCCCTTATGAATGTGCTTCAATTACCACCAACTCTCTGAAGACATTAATAATGTAACTCTAACTGCGTGTCGCTATTAATACTGATGTTTGTGAATAGGACTGTTTTTGCAATGAGGGTCATTTGCATAGAGGGGCGGCAATTTTGCACCAAATGTATGCATATTACCCAGTTTGAATATGTGAAAATAGTAAAGGCATACTGTGATGCTACTTGTTTAGCAGCACAGTTAGGGGGTGGCAGATGCTTTGTGAAATACACTGTTTCTTTTTGTGTTATTTGCGCAGGTTTTGTGCCCACAAAATCCACACAATCCTTTTGTGAATTCACCCCTGAGTGTACTGTACATTACACTGGTACAGTACGGTGTGTGTCCACTTACTAGTGGGGGAGAGGATGGCCAGCTTACAGCCATGTCTGAAGCCTGGGTCCACCCCCATGATGACACAGCCCCTGACTGGACGCACCAAAAGGCGCTGACGGAGGGACCGCACAAACATGGCTATTGACTCCTTTTCTGCTGCACTTGTCAGCTTAGTCCTAGAGAGAGGGAAAGAGGAAGATATGAAGCGAGGGGGGCAGAAAGAGAAAATGTAATTGTGGGTTGTATGGTGAGGGAATAAAGGAAGAAAGAAAGGACAGGGATTAAGAGAGAAACAGAGGGGTCAGAGAATGGAGAAATGGGAGAGTTACACACATACATTAAAATCAAATGGGTAACACTAAATCTGTAAAGAGACTACAGCGACAGAGACTACTAAGATGTTACTGCACAGAAAATTTTAAAAAAGTGGTTACCAAGGAAAAGTTAGTCCAGTCCAGGAAAACAAACACAAACACACACACACACACCCTTAATACCTGTAACTCCTGGTGAGCAGAGGTAGAATGAGCCTTTTATAAGAGTCTTCTACTGCATTCTTAATAATTTGATTAAGCTCCTCTCTGGCAAACGTCTTAGGCCTCCATCTGCCATAGAGTCAAAGAGAACAAAAGATTTTTTTACTGACAAATGTCTGCTTGCTTTTGTTTGACAGACCCATAAAAACAAAGAGACTATTTCTAGTAGTTTGCAAACTAACTAATTGACACATTCACACGTAATAAATACAGTTAGTTATAGCTTACATACATGTGTATATTTATCAGCACATTCAAATATTTTTAATTCATGAATATGCTGCTTTGAAAATGCACAAGATATTCATATTTTAATTCATTTATTTTGATTTACATTTCAAATGGCTACTTAAGCATAATAAATAACCATGAAGTGAAAATAGTCAGAGATTGTCTAATGATGATATCCTTGCAAAGGAAAACAAATATGCATAAACTCAATGGTTTGAGGATTTGCATTTGAGAGATTAAATCTAAATAATACAAGAGCTCTTTTTAATGTGATGTTGGTATCCACAAAAGCCTTCCATTTTCTATCAAAAGACAAGAGTCTTCAAACTGTAACATGAAAAAATGGATTTCAAATCCTTTGATTTCCCATTTTATTTTTCAGTAAACTCAATTATTTCTCAAGGTAAAGCCTTTTAGAGGGTGTTCTATTCAAAAAAAGAACAAACCTTGACCTGTACATAAATTGTATAAAATTGAGAAGCCTTCATATTTGCCTTTTTGATGAGGAAGTCAACTGTCGCTGTTTCTGCAAAAATATTAACAGTGAATCTTATTACCATAAGCCTATTCATCTGAATATTTTCACCAGAAAGAACCAGCAGGTATCCTGTTAAACTCTAAACACTGTCAGCCTCATCCACTTTGTCTAGCCAAGGACTACACTCAATGACAACTGCATGTATAATGTGTCAGTTCTGCCTCCTCTTTTCCACTTTTATAAATAAAAAGCAAATATTTTGAGGCTGATGCTTAAGAAGGAATTTAATTTATTGCATGCCAGACATGTGACTTTGAGTTTAAGCAGGGGAAAATCTAACATATGAACACATATACACACACCGCCTTTGTGATTTTACATGAATAGGGCTGCTGTCTCAGTCTTTCATGCACAGGTTGATAGATGGAGATACAGATACTTTGTGTAACTGTGTTTGTGTGCATTTGTGTGTGTGTCTGCCTGTCAGAGTGTGTAAGGGTGTTTGCATCTAAGTGTGTGTCTGACCTGTTGTTGATGCACCACCTAGTGAAGTCACTCTTCACCCTGTCGGGAATGTTCACCTTCACTGTCAGAATCTTCAGACTCTCCCCTCGGTTAATAGCCAGGGTCTGTGCACATACACACACAAATGCACACATATTTCCCCTAGTTAATGCAATGCAATGATAACCTGTATAGACAGCACATACACACATGAACACAGAGGAAATACCTCCTTGCCTCCCACACACTCAAAAGCTCTCCGTTACACATGGGTATATACGGCCACATACAGTTTGTGAAAACCATCAAAGATATGCAAACTCATTACACTGTCATACAGAATTAGTACTTTACATTAAAGGGACGCAACTTTTCTGTACTTATTAGATTGGTCTAGCAATCATTTGCTTCTACCTGCTTGGTAATCATACCCACATTAATAATGACTGTTAATCAAAATTCTCATCTGTAAATATCTGAATGAAAGCACCAACAGTCATCCCTACAATGTCAGCACAATATTAACAGAGGTATTCAGTCAAACATATTTGGTTTTGTCCATACTGCCCATATTTACCCATCTGTAAATTATTATTGGCATCGGGAATAACACCAATTTGTGTTATCTTTGTTTAGATTGTCAATGCTCTCAGTTACTTTATCAGTGGTCTGATCAGTTTGGATTCACACTAAAAACAGGGTTTTTTTTCTTTCCTGCAAAATATTCCTCTTATCTTGCTGAAGATTCTGAAGACATATCAGAAAATACTTATTTTCTGTTGATTTGAGGAACTATGAAGTTATTGATTATTATGGAGACAAAAAAGCATAAAAATACATCTTTTATCACATATAGTGCACTGTTTGATATGAGCTTAGAGCTGGACATCTCTCAAACAAATGCAACATCATCATCATTATATTTTATTATTTCTATTTCACAGAATCTTATAACTTGGCTTAGAAAAGGGTGACACAGTTTTATTGACTTCACTGACTGAAGTAAGTTTGAGTTACACAAACTTACTGTCCACACATATATCCATTAAAACATCTCTCTCACTCTTTCCCTCACTCTATCTCACTCACACACACACACACACACACACACACACACACACACACACACACACACACACACACACTACCCCAAACCTCCACATACATGCACAAAATCTAAACTCTTCACACACACGCAATCAGAGGTGACTAGCCAGGGACTATATCCTGTGGCCAGGCCTGTTGTGTTCTGCGCTGGTCCCCCCTCGGAGGAACTGTTACATGCTGTTAAGCAAACAGTAGTAAGTGTCTGACCTTTTCAGTGGGGAACCTTTAGCCTGCCACAGAACAGGGCCAAGAAACAAGACGTCAATCTGGAGCCCAAGCGGAAGAAGCAAGCTGACAAATGCCACCACTGCACCACCATCACCACTGCGACCGCAAGGCCTGCACCCCCCCCGACACACACACCCACACCCACACCCGTCATGCCATAACCGCTACCACTCAGCAGCACCCTCGGATGTGCTGCACGGTCCATGCGCAACACACACACACACACACACACACACACACACACACACACACACACACACACACACACACACACACACACACACACACACACACACACACACACACACACACACACAAAACAAAAACATAAAACACAGCTAATGGCATGGCAGGGGCAGGAATTAATGCAGTGAGCTTGCTCGAATTGTGAGGAAAATTAGATTTCTCTTCTTTTGGCATGTTTCTGCCCTGGGCTGCCACATTGACTGCAATGAGATTTCTCATACAATCTTCATCAAAGCGTTGAAGTTTAACGTGCTGTTGGAAGAATGAAGTAGATTTCCTCTTTTGGGGCTCTCTGAACATCTGGGCAAGACAGAACACCCTTGGAAAATCTGTGTTCACCCACCCCTAACCTCCCACTGAGAAAAAAAGAAGCAAGAAATCTATAGCCAGAAGCTATTAAAAAAAAAAAAAAAAAACTATTATAATCTCTACAGCAGAGGTCTTGAATAAATATTAAGTCTGATTTCTTTGTATTTCAAGAACCTATTGAACATCACAGAGTATAAGCAAGGCTTCACACCCTAGGGTTCTGGATCTCAAGGTTGGTCATCTAATATGAAAATAGGATATCTCAGAGAAAGTAAAATGAATGAAATATTTCATATTATTGTGAAATGAATACCTGGTGGCAAGGGAGTTTGGGCTGCACTGTGATGCCACTATGGAAGCCCTGTAGCCTGCCTTGGAAATGATCATTGAAATCGACTCAAGAGCTGCTTCACTTCTTCTTCTTCTTCTCTCTGACAAATAACTGAGGAATATTTCTGCATGTTTCTGTATGTTGGGGCGGTTTCATTTCAAACCATAGCATGAGGGTCGGAAAGAGTAGCAAAACCTCTCCTTAGCCTTTCCAGATAAACAAAGACACTTCAAGTTAAAAGTCTCACAGCAAGCACAGTTGGTCTGGCCTGACAACCAAAGTCACAGAGAATGACAGCAGAGAAAGCTAAAAGAGAAGCTTTTTTTTTTTTTATGATGATGCACAAGGGGACCCAAGGCCAAGAGACGTGTGAAACACTAAGGCAAAGCAGTCCTAGTGACTTTACAAGTAATTATCCCATAGTTTCCCATTCCGCTTTTTATTCCAATCATTCTATTAAACAGGTTATATGAGCAAGGTTTAGTCTCTTTCACCAGTACCCATTACTCATACCCATTTGTTACCTCCAATTAGAGACAATTGCAAATGGTCACTTTTCACAAAAATGCCGACCACATTTTTGCACAAATCTTTTACTTTTTAGGTTTAGTTTAGCTACACCTTAACCACTACAACAGTTAAACTGTACCAAATACAAACTCTGATGTAAGAATATAATTTTTCAGTTTTTTTTTTTTTTTTTTTTTTTATGATTCAATTTGAGCCCCTTGCCCTGTTTTCCTCTGTGGCCACCGTCCTTACTGACAGTAAATCACCTGGAGTCTGTCTCTACGTCTCTCAGTTTCTGCCTGGGTTGGGTCAGTGGTGGGAGACAGAAGGTGATCTGAAAGGAAGCGAGATGTGAGATGGAGAGGGAGGTGTGTGTATGTGCGTGCGTGTGTGTGTGTGTGTGTGTACATGAGTGTTAGACGGGCCAGGGGTGACAGGTAGCCAAGTTCCGGCCAAACCCTGACAAGAGCAGACAGACTGTCTTTCCTCGATCGCTGCGTCCCTCCACCAGCCTCCAAGGGAGGGCAGCCGGCCAGAGAGCGTCCTCTCTCTATCTGTCTCTTTCTCCCTCTCGCCCTATCTTTACAAGAATACTGTCATCAACACATCTATCCACCCCGACACATCAGGCACAAACAGACAGTCACAGAAGAGACACAAGCAAAGACAAAGATATACAGACACCCAGCCACACACACACAGACACACACGCTTTTGCTACACTTAGTTTGACCCGGCAAACAGAAATGGAACATGTCAAGGAGCTATAAATGTACAAGTAAATGTAAAAGTAGTTGTAAAAGTTGACATGATTCATCATATGTCTGTCTATGATTTATCTGACTAAATTTCAGGTGGCTGGCTAAACAAAGAAGTAATCAAATACAGATCAAGAGAATTAAGGATTGTCAATTATTCTACCAGTTATTTTATTCATTAATCAATTAATCGTTTAGTCTGTAAAGTGTAAAGAATAAAGACAGAAGTTATTAGAGCAATTAGAAGTGTCTTCAAATCATTCCCGCTGTCAAACCAGCAGCCAAAAACAAAAGCAAAGTATGAACTGTACAATAATACGAAGGGTCAACAGCATATCTTTGTATCTTAGTGGATTTACTGAAGCTGTAATCAGCAAATTTTCATATTTTGTGTTTGATAGATGACCACAGTGACAAAATTATGACAAAATTATGATTAAGTAATTTTCTGTCAACTGACTAATCGATTATCGTATTGAGGAAAAATCAAAATACCAAATATAATGTGTTATTTGTGGATAATTACAATAAGATGTGTGCACTTAAAAACCTTTGAGATGAAAAATTGATGCTAAGGGGCATTGGAGAATATGTTCTTCATGTTGTCTATGTTCTGAATCAACTTCCACTTTTCTACAAGTGGGAAAAACTCTCCACTGACAGCCACATTATTTTTGACATTTTAAAATGCCTTGTCTGTGCCTTGTCTTGTTTGCTGGATCATGAGGAATTTTTCACTTAATAAAGATAATGTCAGCTTTATTGACAGCTGACATTATCTTTATTAAGTGAAAAATTCCTATTAAGAATAAAACACACAAACAAACATGCAAACAAATAAATAACAGGACATATAAAGAATCTGCAAGGCAGAAACAATTTTTCAATAAGCCATTCTGCCATTTAACAAGTTTGTTTATTATTGGCTTAAATTATCAATATTCTAATGAAGATTTATAGTTTAAAAAAAAAAGAGTAGTGACTATGTGATATGTTATCATGACCTTTGAAAATTCAGTTGTTTGTCTATTACATTGAAACACTTCATGAGAACATTTTCACAGACAAGACTATGACTTAATATATTCCCATTTTCATTTTCTTTTTTCTCCGCTTTCATAGATAACATCTATCAACATGTAAGATATATTTTAAGAAATATTTTCTTGGTGTTTATAAACCAAAAATGGCCAGCTGCATGTCAAAAATGTCACTCTTGCCTTACACTCACTCAATGTAAGTTTAGGTTAACAGTATTGGTGCAAGAAGGTGGAAAAAAGCAATATTGAACATATTATGTTCTTCATAAACAATGAAATTATAATTGGAAAAACATGAGGAATGTAAGCTACATTTAGCACATGTTTTTCTTTAGACAGTATCATTCCAGGTCAATATTGACTTTCTAAATATGAATGAGGATCGGTCACAGCAAGGGATCATGGTCCAGTGTGATAGACTGATCTTTACACAAACACACCGGCAGCTCAGAGAGAACTCTCTATTCTTTCTTTCCCTCTCTGTTCAAAAACAAACACACACGACATGGGGGCAGAGATACCCTGATGACCGTTCTGTAGGAACAATAAACTGAAGAAAAGAAAAAGGACAAAGAATCAGTTCTTTTTCTAATCATCTTATGTATCTTACAAAAAATTAATTTGGCTTTAACAAATTCTTGATTATTTGTTTTGTTATGTCAGCTGTAAATATTTAATATCACTTAAAGAACAGAACAGAAGAAAACAGAAGAGGACGGAAATGAGACTGGAATGGTTTTAATGTTGTAAATATATTAAAATATTTTTCAGTGGATGCTAATAAAGAGGTCGAAGATTATACGATCTGCAAAAAACAATGCAAATGTGTCATGTTTTAAAAAACATGTAAAATGGATAAAAAGCATGCCCATGTTGCTGCAAAACCGAATTATCAGTTATTGACAAATAACCATAGAAACTGAATGGCCAATTTCTATGACAATATTTTACTTATTTGCTGCACCAGTGCAACTTACATTGTTTTTATCAATTCCTTAAAACAAAGCTTTTTATGTTTTTGCTATAGCAAAAACATAAAAAAACATACATAAAAAAATCTTTGTGTGTAAGTGACAGAGCAAACACCTGTCCATCAAAAGGAGTGTTTAATTGATGAAACAGTTCCATTTAGCTGAGCTCCTCTTGGGCTAGCCTCTGACTGGAGCGCTAAACTACCATTTGATAACGCAAATCACATTAAAAACAGCCCTCTGTACATTCAAACAAATCCACTGTGGCATTCTCCAGCAGCACACTGGCTCCTAATAGCTGTGAGGTAAAAACATACTTCTTCTAAGAAGGCCTCAAATCAAATCTGACAGAATCAAATCTGAGCCTTGCATCTCATCTAGATATGTCAATCAGCTTATGCTTTAAGACACACTGAGAGTGAAAGATTTATAGAGATTACTGAAATTTACTTTGTAAACATGACTAATAACAGCTGAAATCTCCATCTCCAGTAGTATAACTGTGGCCAACATGATTATTTCAGATGAATTAAATGATTTTAAGACACATAATTGTATAACAGGCTTACATCGGAAGAGTTATCACGTTCTACAACTCGATAGAAAATAACAGAAGTAGTTTCTAATTGATTAGCCAGAGGGGCAACTGATCAAAGAATAAATGATTTATTCAATTCTTTGGTCTTTCTTGTGGCTTCACATCTTAGTTTTTTAAAAATGTACTAACACCTTAATTCATTATTTTTTTCAAGTTACAATCCATACTTCCTAATCGATGAATACTAATATAATACAATTTAATTACCCAGTTTTCTGAAAAATGAAAACTCGCCGGGTGCCATTTCACATCTACAGGTGAACTTGGTTGTTCACTGACCCGACTCTAACACCCTTCCATCCCTCCCTTCATACGACGCTCGGTGCTTTGCCTTTAACAAACCTCCAGAGCCAAGCCTAATAAAATGTGCTAAATCAAACAGGCAAGTGTGTGCTCACACACATGCCTCCTGTCAAAACACATCTCCCACCTGCTCCCCCTTCCCGCTAACTTGACGGCTAGAAAAGGTTCATTTTAGCCGGAATCCGACAGCTAGCAGGGTCACGACAGCCTCTGGATTAACACTCCGTGACAAAGGCGAGTCATCGAATTAACGGCCTCGTGTACACAGGAGAGGAGAGGAGAAGTGGGCGGAGGGAGGGGGGCTGAGGTTCACTGAGAGAGAGTGAGAGGCAGAGGGTGAAGGAGGGAGGGAGATCAGCTGGAACGACGCAGATAAGCAACAAACACACCTACACATCGCTCATCTGCACTCACAGTTCAATCTCTTCCTCCCTCTATCCCTCTCTCTCCTCCTCCCTCTCCCCATCCCTCTGTCTGTCTGCGGGCCCAGCAGCAGTAGCTGTCAGGGCGGGAGAGCGCCTGTCAATCACAGCTTCCTAATCCAATGGCATGTCAGCAGGGGACATGTCACATATGTTAAGAGCAGAGAATGAGGGGACTTAAGGTGTGTGTGTGTGTGTGTGTGTGCACGCGCACGTATGACTGTAGGGCAGAGTGGCATGGTTGCCAGAGAGTGCAGGGTGGCAGAGAGGCAGCCAGTGACAGAAGCTGTGGTGACACATGAGGCCCGGGACCAACTCTGAGTAACCCACCAGTCACTAGAGGGACAGAGGGGGAGCAGAAGAGGCAGAGTGGGAGAGAGGAGGGGGAAAAATAGGGGGGCGGGGGGTGCAGACGAGGCTAACTGTGGCTGACATGGCTAGCATTCAGAAGTGGCATGCATGAAGAAGACAGGAATGACACAAACACAAACAGATAGTGCGCATTTGTATGTGTGCCTGTGTGTGTGTGTCTGTGTAGGCACAATGTACACAAATTTATTACTGTTAGGTCTTAAGTGCATTTTATCATTAAATATAATGCAGTGTGAAGAGTGAATGTAAACAGCACATGTTCACTTTCATTGAAGCTTTGATACTTCTGCAGTGATGTGCAGGTTGCTGAGTTCCTATACAGATGTCTCCCTATGATCAACCATTTCAACATTGGA
>NC_043994.1:11486412-11578912 GCF_902150065.1 Myripristis murdjan | reverse complement strand
CACAATTCAGCAGCCTCCATTCATAAATGCAAAGACAAGAGTTGAGTCACTTTGTTATAAAAGGAAAACTTTGGAGTTTTTTTTAGCAGCTAGTCAGACTAAGCAAGCAAAATTAATATATGGCATGGTATGTTTTAACTTGGTAACTTCTGATGGGCAGTTAATTTTTGACACTTGTCAGACAAAATAATGAATGGGAGAAAAGCAATAAATAGATTAATCAACAATGAAAAGTATGGTTAGTAGGAAGCCTGCACAGAGCATTTTGTCCATAATGAAGAGCTTGTGGCAATGTGGGAAACTTGATGCTTCTAGTCTAACTAACTAATGTATTCTGATTTAAGAGGCTGTCATTCCCACCTCCTCTTTCATCCTGACTCTCGGTTCACCTTCTCCTGCCCTCTGTTCTTCTGCACGTTCTGTTTCTCTCTCTTCTTCATCTTCTCCTGCTTTGTCATCCTTCTTGCCTTTCTCGCCTCCATCTGTCTTTTTCCTCTTTCTTCCAGCCATCCCAGATGCTCCAGGATCCTTAGGAACTCCAGGGGCGCGTGGCTTCCGCTCCACGGCAGGTTTCCGTGGCGCTCTAGGCTTCGGTTCTTTAGGCACTTTAGGAGCTTTAGGTTCTTTGGGTGCTTTTGGTTCTTTAGGTTTAGCAGGTTTCTTGGCAGCTGCAGGAACTCTGGTAGTCTTGCTGGGGGGCTTGGCCTTTGGAGCAGGTGGTTTCCATTCATCACTATCCTCATCACTACTCTGCGTCTGGGAAAAGGACCTGATGGCACACGAGAGGAAAATACAACCGACATCAAACAAACAAACAATATCAGTATGTTGTCTCGAGATACAATAAATATTTGTCTTTACTGCCGTGTTTGCCCTGTAATGTGCTGGTTATCACCCTGAATATGGGGGTAAATACATTGACTGAATATTTTACAAAATGTATAAATACTCACAGGTCTGTGTCGACATCTTTGTGCTCTACCTCCTTGCAGACAGCTGTTGTTCGCGGTCTGCGTTTCATCTGTTAGGAAAAGATAACTGCATAAGAAAACGGAAGACCAGTGTCCTCTAACCCAGAAAACATACATGAGTTAAAACTGCATTTGGTCCGTTTCATAATGAAAGTGTACCCATAGCAAGCTAACGTTAGCCAGCAAATTACCTTTAGACAAAACAGAAGAGCAGAAGCCTCTAGTCTGTGTTAAGTTAACTTTAGCAGCACGAAAAGATAATAATAAGCACCGAGTTTGAACTTGACTTGCGACGAGTTTACTACCGTTACCAGCAGGTGTTTCAAATTTGGCGCTTCAAGTAAATGTTAAGCTAACCTTAACTAGCAAGTTGGGCGATTCATTTGGCACATTTTTGGCAAATGGCAGCGGGTGGGACGACCTAATGAGAAGCTGTACCTTGTGTGGCGATGAAAATGTTCAGTGTATTTATGGGTGTGCCTTTGGAAATCACTGTGAAGCAAAGTACTGTAGGCTGTATCTGGTCGTGATGGGAAAGTTACTGACTGTGACTTCCTGCAACACCTCGGGTTAAACCAATCAGAGCAGTCGGGCTGTTAAAGAGACAGAGCATGTTTTCAGTTGTGCGCCAACGCTTTAATACGCATACACACACACACACACACGTACACACAAGGTAGCAGTGACACTCAGATCAGCACTTTACATGATAATAATGTTTGGTTAAGGTCATGGTGACAATGAAAACATCAATCTGTTCCCTCTGATCTGACATCAGCGTCAATGGGCAACTTTACCCGGGAGCACGAGGCACCACCGGGGCTGCCTGATGTGGGGGAGTTTGAGAGGGCAATTCCCTGGGTCAAGTGCATGTGTGTGTGTGTTATAGAGCATACAGCACACGTGCATTTAATATGCAGCTCTTTAGACATGTCACCGTAGACATTTTAACATTAATTTTAGCCACTCTTGTTATGGTTAAGGTTAGGAAAAGGTTTGTCATCATGGTTAAGGTTTGGAAATGGTCATAGTTAAGGTTAGGAATTATCTCTGGTCTCCTGAATGCAAGTCATGTTTCTGACAGACCCATTCACTGCCCCACCTTCCCTTTGATGTGGACTTTGTCGGTCTATGCTACGTCATTGCATAAACGTCACAGTCCCATGACGTGGAAGCAGCTTCCGCCACAGTGGCTATAAGTTGAAATGTTCATTTGTTTATTTTTGGTTCAGAGATGTACACATTTCAACACATCTGTGGTTTGCAGAGATGTAAAAAGCCTTTAAAAGTGCTTCAATGTGTTTCATTGGCATGATCCTCATGCAGATAACTGAATATTCATCACAGCACTTACTGCATGCTGTCCACACACAGTTAAGACCGGGTCAAGCAGGTTTTGTTACGTTACACCATGAAGCTGCTGAATTAAGTCAAACTGATATACAGTACAGGCCAAAAGTTTGGACACACCTTCTCATTCAATGCATTTTCTTTATTTTCATGACTATTTACATTGTAGATTCTAACTGAAGGAATCAAAACTATGAAAGAACATGTGGAGTTATGTACTTAACAAAAAAAGGTGAAATAACTGAAAACATGTTTTATATTCTAGTTTCTTCAAAATAGCCACCCTTTGCTCTGATTACTGCTTTGCACACTCTTGGCATTCTCTCGATGAGCTTCAAGAGGTAGTCACCTGAAATGGTTTTCCAACAGTCTTGAAGGAGTACCCAGAGGTGTTTAGCACTTGTTGGCCCCTTTGCCTTCACTCTGCGGTCCAGCTCACCCCAAACCATCTGGATTGGGTTCAGGTCCGGTGACTGTGGAGGCCAGGTCATCTGGTGCAGCACTCCATCACTCTCCTTCTTGGTCAAATAGCCCTTACACAGCCTGGAGGTGTGTTTGGGCTCATTGTCCTGTTGGAAAAAAAAATGATCGTCCAACTAAACGCAAACCGGATGGGATGGCATGTCGCTGCAGGATGCTGTGGTAGCCATGCTGGTTCAGTGTGCCTTCAATTTTGAATAAATCCCCAACAGTGTCACCAGCAAAACACCCCCACACCATCACACCTCCTCCTCCATGCTTCACAGTGGGAACCAGGCATGTGGAATCCATCCGTTCACCTTTTCTGCGTCTCACAAAGACACGGCGGTTGGAACCAAAGATCTCAAATTTGGACTCATCAGACCAAAGCACAGATTTCCACTGGTCTAATGTCCATTCCTTGTGTTTCTTGGCCCAAACAAATCTCTTCTGCTTGTTGCCTCTCCTTAGCAGTGGTTTCCTAGCAGCTATTTGACCATGAAGGCCTGATTGGCGCAGTCTCCTCTTAACAGTTGTTCTAGAGATGGGTCTGCTGCTAGAACTCTGTGTGGCATTTATCTGCTCTCTGATCTGAGCTGCTGTTAACTTGCGATTTCTGAGGCTGGTGACTTGGATGAACTTGTCCTCAGAAGCAGAGGTGACTCTTGGTCTTCCTTTCTTGGGTTGGTCCTCATGTGTGCCAGTTTCGTTGTAGTGCTTGATGGTTTTTGCGACTCCACTTGGGGACACATTTAAAGTTTTTGCAATTTTCCGGACTGACTGACCTTCATTTCTTAAAGTAATGATGGCCACTCGTTTTTCTTTAGTTAGCTGATTGGTTCTTGCCATAATATGAATTTTAACAGTTGTCCAACAGGGCTGTTGGCTGTGTAGTCACCTGACTTCTGCACAACACAACTGATGGTCCCAACCCCATTGATAAAGCAAGAAATTCCACTAATTAACCCTGATAAGGCACAGCTGTGAAGTGAAAACCATTTCAGGTGACTACCTCTTGAAGCTCATCGAGAGAATGCCAAGAGTGTGCAAATCAGTAATCAGAGCAAAGGGTGGATATTTTGAAGAAACTAGAATATAAAACATGTTTTCAGCTATTTCACCTTTTTTTGTTAAGCACATAACTCCACATGTGTTCATTCATAGTTTTGATTCCTTCAGTGAGAATCTACAATGTAAATAGTCATGAAAATAAAGAAAACGCATTGAATGAGAAGGTACGTGTCCAAACTTTTGGCCTGTACTGTATATATATATATATATATATATATATATATATATATATATATGTCTAACCCTATTCATGTGGGCTTTTGAAGGAAAAAACAGATACTGATATTCATGAACTGAAGCTACAGATGGTTGATATTTTATGCAAATATTCAATATCGTCAAATATGGCCATTTTCATTTTCATTAAAACTAGGCTATGACTGCAATTTATTCTCAAATAACATTTAAACCACAATGGGGCATAGATGGAAATTGAAACCATCATTCTGAAACAAACATAAATGAGCACTACTCACGACGATCCAACACCTTTAATGAGCGAAACATATGTCAAACACAAACAATAACAGGCAATGGCATATAAGGCTTTGCATTTCACTGAGTAGAAGTAACTTGGGAACATCATGAGCAATAACAATTCACAACAGCAACAGAGAGTAACATGGAAAAATAAAATAGCCTACATTAAAATAATTTTAAAAACACAAAGTAAAACTTTAACACCTCTAAATACATGATTACATATTTTTTTGCTTCATATTTAATGACTTTTCTAATTTAATGGGAACAAGTGGGCAAACATGAAATTAATGTCATGTTTTCAATTTCTTGTAAACATTTTGTAAGCATCTGTTTTTCTTTGGTATTTGACCCCAGGCTGTTTTTAGCAGTATCAAACAAACAAGAAAGATCTCCACTTGAGTCACATTTGTTTTTATTGTTTTGGATGACACTGTGGAACTATAACATGTCATATATAATCTCCCAAAAACTTCCTTCTGCTTTAGTGCCCTCACCTAACATAACCACACCTGTAGTGGAGTGAGAGCCACTGACAGTTCATATGACATCTGGGAGGGAACAAAATTATCCCCCAGGAACTTTGATGAATAAGAGGAGTGAGTGGGGGTGTTATGGTTTATTTAAAGAGCTATTGACACATAAATTCGGGTAACCATTTTTATTATAATCATTTTTCTGGAGCCTTAAATTATGGGTTCACATCGACCCCGACTGATAAAAATCGTTAGTAAAGGTAACAGGAGGGTCAAATTAGATTAGGCACAACATTAACTTGTAGACCTTAAACATATAGCCTTGCTTTGTGCTTAAATTGAAGTTATGCTGTTTACTTTAACATCAGTTTGCATGCATATTCGATTTTAATAAGTCGTAATATTTTAAAACGCATTTGATATTCATTTTGAAGAGAACAGTAATGACACCGGTAATTAATTAGTTCAGGTTTTCCCGCGCGTTACTCTTCTTAGTCACGGTTGTCGTGTTCCGGTGTTCTGACGCGTCATGTCACGTGGTCCACAGTGTGACGTGTGGCCCCGGGGCTCTCAGCAGAGTCTGCGCTGGCTCTCTCTCGCTGTTAGCTCTCCTGTGAGATGCACCACACCGCAGCTGACCAGCCCTGAATGTGAAATGGACCAGTATGGCACGGACACGGAGGCGGACGAACAGGAGAGACTATTGCTTCACCGAGAAGCGGAGGATAAAGTCCAGAGAGGCGAGTGCCACCCGCTACCGGCTAGCTAACAACGCGTTTATTGTGAAGCTAACCAATCTTAAAGATCTTTTGGTATTTCTGGAATTGCATGACGAAGCAACCTTGCATTTCCTTATTTTAAAGAACATGTATTGTCTGTAATATTAGCTTAAGTTGAAATTTGAATTATTAACTCACGTCTGTAACCGGTAGGTGTTTGTTTTGTGACTCGCCTTTGTTGGACTCTCAGCTGTCTGTCTGCACCCACCGACTACAGACGGGCATAACATGTTTATCCTTACAGCAGCCTTTTCTTGTAAGGTGCGGCAGCTACTCGACCGAGTCATACCCTAAAAACATGAGTAAAATGATTCTTCTCACTGTAATGCATGCCTGCAGTTGCCTGTTTTTTTTTTTTTTTATTATTATTTATTTATTTTGTTGTTTTGGTTGGACTTTCTGCTTTGTCACGAGTTGTGCTGGGACATCTGCCTTAGGCTCATACCAAGAAGACATGCCCACTAGAGCTGCACCATATGGACAAAATTTCATACCTGGATATTTATGCCAAATATCTCGATAGCGATACTATATATAATATAACTGTGGGGTCATACTTAATTGTATTGTTAAGTGAAAAAAATGGGATGTGAAAAAGCAACAGTGGAAATGAAGCATTCTTGAAATATCAGCATAATAATACCAGCTGGATGAAGAAAATAGTTACCTCAGAAAATAACAGACCAATCAGTGTCTTAGGCTCACCCCAACCCTACATTTGATATTGTCCATATCGTTTCCTTTGGAGATATTTATATTATGCATGTTCATATCAAGTTAACGACATGATAACCACATATTGTTCAGCCCTAATGGCTGCCTAATCTATGGAACTATGATCTATAACTTAACATTTGAAAATGATCTGAGCATGAAAAACATTGAAATGATTTGATGAAGTGTCGCATGAACCTGCATTTTTAAATTCCAAAGGGTTCATTTTTCCATGCATACAGACAAATAGAGATTTGGAAATTTATTGCCAGCCGAGATACAATATATGACATGACATTATCTTCCATGCAAAAAGAGTGAATGGCACCTATCAAGTTTAATCTGAGCTGTGTAATAAGCCATGGTTTACATAATGACAGCCAAGACTGCTATTACCCATTATCGTCCTCACTTATAATCTTGGTTATTGTTTTGAAAATCAGATGGAAATGTAAGTGGGGGCAATGTTGCCAAAACCAAATATCACAATATCTTTGACCAAAAATCTTGATATTGATATTATGACAATATGATGAGTTGGACTATTCAGATTTTCTTAAGAGAGAGAATTTTGATAAACAGTCTTTAGTAATGTGGATATGATAACCTAACAGGAAGCAACAAATAACAGCTACAGCAGTCTAATAAGCTAAGAAAATTACCTTGCTTTGCTGAAAAGCAACTTTAATATCATGATATCACAATATCCAAAATCCCAGGTGATATTATATATCTGTATCAATATAATATCAATATATTTCCCAGCCTACACAAAAGATATTTTAATGAATTGGGTTGGCTACTCTCACTGTTTAGGAAATAAAAGTTGAGGGGGAAAATATGTTCTACATGTCACAAATCTATTTTGGAAAAACAAACAAACAAAATTTGAGTTACAGCTCTTGTTTTACATGTAGGAAAGCAGGTCCAGTCAAACTCCACTGTAGAATCTGACAGTCAAGCATTGTCATGCATAGTGCCAAACACACACTGCTCACACAGCATTACTTCCCAAATTGTGACGATCCGCTGCTAAGTTCAGTATACATGTCATCTGTTAAACAGCACTGAAATTATTATCTCTCTCCCCCTCACACTGCAGCTCCAGCATGCTGTTCAGCACGCTATGGCCTAGCGTTCCTCTCATCGTATGGCTTCTTCGTGGCCTACGCTTTGCGGGTGAACCTCAGCGTTGCCATGGTGGACATGGTGAACAGCACCCACGACACCAGCGGCAACCACAGCAGCTCAGTGTGTTCTGGCCACAGTAGCCCTGTACGGCCCAAACACAACCACACGGTGAGGAAGGATGTGACTGTCAAGCCCCAGCTGTCCTAATGGAGCTATTGGTCAGCTAAAGGCAGAAGACCACTTTGCCACATTGTGTTGTTATGCCAGGGCTGTAATTAGTGTGAGCTGGTTGACTGTACTAGAAAAACCAGATCAAATGATGTCTAGGTGTGGTTATGTTTGTCCATGTCTGTGTGTGTCAGCCTTGTTCCTGTTCATGCACTTGTGAGCAAGCTGTAATAGGCTTTATTGAATCTGACTCTGATATTGCATGTAATATTGTGACACTTCCCCTCCCTTCACAGGCCAGTGTGTACAACTGGGACTCTGAGACCCAGGGCTGGATCCTGGGCTCCTTTTTCTATGGCTACATCCTGACTCAGGTCCCTGGGGGCTACCTGGCCAGCCGTTTCGGAGCCAAGTGGCTGATGGGCCTTGGAATCCTGGGTACTGTCATTTTTACACTGCTCACCCCCATTGCTGCTGACCTGGGTGCTGGCTACCTCATCGCTGTGAGGGTGCTGGAGGGAATAGGAGAGGTAAGGGAGCTGGATTTGGAGCTCACTTGGCTTCATTCCCACATATGGAAGGGAATTGATCCAAAATACACTTAACATTGTTTGCACAAGTTAGTTATGTGACACCACAAGCATAAACCCAAAATATAGCTATCATTTGTTTGCGCATGTTTGAAAAAAAAAATACTGAGAAACATAAAAGTATTTACAAAGTAGTGTTAATAAAATGAATAAAAAATACTAATTCCTGCAGGACTATCATGGTGAACTATATCATCCCTAATGGACTTGTTAAACAAGAGACAGGCAGCCAGACAGGCTAATGGATAGATGGGTAGTGTGATGGATGAATGGATAAATGGTTGGCGGGATGTACTTGAGTGTGTTACCTTGGCTACTGTTGACGCTCATGTTGGCCTTCAGGGAGTCACATTTCCTGCAATGTACGCCATGTGGGCAGCGTGGGCCCCACCGATGGAGAGGAGCCGACTGCTCACCATTTCCTACACTGGTAACGAAAACGTACATGCACACACACACACAGGATGGATGAGCTTTAAGTCTTATTTTATGGGTTTACTATATAACAGTGTCTGAAATTAGCTTTTTGACTTGGGCTAGTAAACAAGAAGAGCCTGACAGGAAGATTTTTTAACTGGCCAAAATAATCAATATTGGCCCAACCTGTTTTCACTGCTATTTTGTCCACAACAAGAATCAAGGAGAAATTTAGAATTTTATTTTGAAACCTGTACACTCATGTATACATTGGTCCTTTTTTTGTCTTGGTCTTTTCTGCTTCGAATATCGAGACATGGGAATACTATTACATTTCAACAAGTGCTAGTGTAGTTAACCCTGCAGCTGGTAGAGAAACAGAAGTTTAGATTAGAGCTGCAGCTAACAATCATTATCGCTATCGATTAATCTGTCTCGATTAATCAATTAGTTGTTTTTCCCATAATGTGAGAAAATGCCTAAAAAAGCTGAAATCAGAATTTGGAAATTTTCTTCTTAAAAATGAGTTAAAACAGTTAATCAGTTATCAAATGTTGGGAAATAAGTTTAATAGTTGACAATCAATTGATTTTTATTTATTTATTTATTTATTTTTTGGGGCCAATCGTTCCAGCTCTAGTTTAGATGTTCTTGCTTTTAATGCTTTGGCTAGAGTGGTGTCACAGACAGCCAATCAGGATCCTGTCTGCGACTGGGCTGTTGTTTTGCTTTGTGTTCAACAATCTGCTAGGACAAGGTTTCAGAACAGATAAAAATACCGTATAACACAAACCCCAGACTATACAATGTCATTCTTCACACATGATAACTTAACATTGTTGATGCCTTCAGACAGCATGGTGTACCATGTAGTTTCAGCTATAGATGAGGACAGTGATTTTCTTCTTCTTTCCACCGCAGGAGCACAGCTGGGCACAGTGATAGCCCTCCCTCTGTCTGGTGAAATCTGCTTTTACCTGGACTGGACCTATATCTTCTATGTGTTTGGTAATAAATCTCACAAGGGTTGTCACGTGGGAGGGAGGTGTGACAGGGTCAGAGAGATAAGCTGTCTCTGTTATAAAAGGAAAAATGCACAATGTCATTGAACTTCAGAGGTGTAAAAAGAAGGGATGTCAGGGTATTTGATAAATTTTTCTGGGAATGTCAACCAAATACAAATGAGCAACTTTACAGGAATATAGCAAATATATATTTTACAACTTACATTCAGTACATTAGACAATGGTTTTCAGCTCAGTGGCATTGGAAATTAGTCTTTGATCCTTTTAGAAAAATGTAATGAGGTGGCACTTCCTACAGCAAGACCATATAAGCTAGACTTAGACATTTCACAGTCTCTGACCTCAAGTCGCCTTTCTATTGACTAGTTGCCATCTCCTTTGGATAAAATAAGCAGTTTACACTTCTTTTTTAGCTCAAGACAAGCTGTGTCTCCACTACTCATAGACTGTTTGCAGACCACAGTGTCTTTTTCTTTGTTCCCCTTTCCTCTATGGTTTATGGAAATGATGATTTGGCAAGTTGAAGAAGAAAATAAGCTTACCCAACGTAGCCACTCCAGAGCTCCTGCTTTTTTACTGCTTGCTTGCTGAGCAGCTGTGGTAATTTGGCTCCATCACAGCAGATTTTTATTTATTTTCTTTATTTTCATCCATCTGAAGTTAAGAAGAATGATCTGGTAGCTAGTGGGTAGACAGACACATTAGATTTATGTTATGCCCATGTATTTCTATATAATGCCAAGATTTTTATGTGAAACTACATTAGTCTTATCAGCCTCACTCACAAAGTAAGGCTGTAGCAGAGAAGAACATCCCATTCTGAGTAACTGAAATGCCATAGATTTACCCAAATGAAATCCTGTTCATTGTCACTGGAAGGAAATCCTCTCCATCCGCAAAGAGTGATGAATCAGCACTCAGTAGTGAAATACAAACGGTCTCCTAACCAGCGGTGGGTGAATGCTCTGTCCAGAGAAAGCTGGACTCGACAACATTTGATCTTCTGCCTCTTGTCTCTTGTATTTCTTGGTATAAAACAATCCCAAGACATGCCGGCTTTTATGAACATCAGTATAAATCTGTTGCAAAATGTGCGCTTGTTTGTGTGTGCAGGTGCTGTTGGGCTGCTGTGGTTCGTCTTGTGGGCCCTCCTGGTCTTTAACAGCCCAAATACTCACCCACGGATCTCAGAGCGAGAGAGACTCTACATCACCACCTCCCTCAAGAATGAGGTAACTGTAGGAGAAACCGATGAGCGATGGTCCTTTTCCACTCATTTCCTTTCTTTAACAGCCAGATAGCAATGACTCAGATACTCAGATGAAGAAAAAAAGTGCAATAGGTTCAGTATAAATCTTGTCAGCATACAATAAACTGAGCTGGTCCATGCAGCAGACTGAGCACAATCTGTAATTCATCTGTCTTTATACCTTCATTTACTCCACCTATTGTGGGCCTTAATCTGAGATCTCTCCTACAGATCGGTTCTCTCTTTCTAGGATGATTTTCATACACCATGCTTTTTTCCTCAGTCGTTACTTAAGCAAACACAAAATATAATGGTGTCTTATATTTTGCCTTCAACTTATCTTATAGCCCAACAGTAACATTGCTGCTTCAATTCAGCGAAATTCTTATTCTAAAGGCAATGCTTTGGTATGGTTGCTTTGTGCCAAAACAAGAATTTTGTCTGTGATTAACAACATTGGGGAATTCACGTACTAGTTATGTCTTGTGGATAAAAATATATTGAAACCGATCATTTGTTTAGTGGCTAAAGATCTGCTACATACATTGCAGAAAAATCCTGGAAACTGCTAGTATTTTTTTTCCCCAGTGTCATGTATCGTTTGGTTAATTAGGCATGTCCCACTTTAATAGTTAGATAATACAATTTTGAAAATTAAAGTATAATCAAAATAGCATGAACGGGGAACAAAGTAAGGTTCAAGAGTCCCCATATTACTGAGTATTCATTTTGACTGACTTTGTGATTGCCAAGGTGACAGCAGTGAAGTGCTCAAGTTAGAAAGGTTTTTCATACCACATTTTTATGTATCATAATGTATACCGTACTTGACTTGACAGTTACAATCCTCTGTTATTGGGAAATAATGTTACATAATCTGTACTGCAACATTTCATTCTCTTATCTCTCTTATGCAGCAGTTTGGCCACAAGACTTACCATGAATCTGCATTTTAAGTGTATCAGCCACAAAGCCTCCTTAAATGCATTTATAGCTGTGACAAATGGCAGGCAGACTAAGGCAGTGTTCATCATTTCTAAGCACCTCTCTAAGCTTTGGTGGTCGCAGTGGGAGTTGAATCCCTATTACAAACGGCTGCTACCTTGGTCCTCCAAGGTACATGAATCAGAAATATGTAAAAAAAAAAAAAAAAGAAAGAAATACACTACACATCAGCTGAAGTAGCTGAAACACATCATCAAATGTAGTTGAGTTTTTTTCAGGTGCACAAGGTGCCTGTAACTGTATTACTGGTGATTGCTTCAATCCACCCATTGTTGGTTTCTTTCCTGTTTGCTCCAGCTGTCCAGCTCAGGCGGCCACATCCCCTGGGGCTCTATAGTGACGTCCAGACCACTGTGGGCCATTGTCATAGCTCACTTCTCCTACAATTGGACCTTCTACACCCTCCTCACCCTACTGCCCACCTACATGAGCGACATTCTGGGCTTCAGCATCCAGCAGGTGAGCTGTTGCGGCTCTCTCACTCATACATTCAGACCTCATTCATACTAAGAAATGCAGGCAGACACAGACAAGAAGATTCAAACTGGACATTCAACCTGTTGGATTGTCAATTGTTTATATCAGTGATGCACAGTAGACACATTATAGTTGAGGTTCCAGGGGCATATAGTCAACTTTAGATCTAAGGCTTGTAATAAACCCCAAACTCAAATCGGTGTGAACCCTCACCTCTAAGTGTGAAACGTATTAGCCAATATGAGATTGCATTCCATTGTTACACTGATGAGACACAGTTGTACCTAGCCCTGAATCAAAATTATCTCACTAGACTAAATAATATTAGTAGACTGTTTGATTGACATTAAAATAATGGACCCAAAACTTTGTTAAACTCAGTACAGGAAAAAAATGTGGTGATTTTACAGGATTACCAATTAGTGAAAATGCACAAATCCTACTTAAGGTCTATGCTCTTAAGTGGATTTCCAGATTGTAACGATAAGATATTTAACCACCTGAACTGGCTGGTTGCTGCTTTTAAACTCTTTGCTGTAAACCTTTGGGTAATTTTTGTTTTAGCACTATGTTTCGAGGAACAGGTGAAAGTAGATGTTAGATTCTGTTTTTATCCACTTTATCCATCCAAGACTTGATTACTAGAATTCACCATATTCCTCTCTCAGTCAGAAGACCCTTGCTCACCTGTAAGTGGTCCAAAATGCATCAGCTTGGCTTGTAACTGGAACCCGACTGACAGACCATATCATCCCAATTATAGCTGAATTATGTTGGCTGCCAATTAAATTTTGCATTGATTTTAAGGTTTTACTGATAACTTTTAAAGCACTCCATGGCCTGGCCACCACTTACATTTCTGAAAGTTTATCTATTTATCAGCAGCCTTGCAGTCTCAGGTTAGAAGGCAGAACACTGTTGGCTGTTCTCTAAGAAGGAATTAAAAGGTGATTTTTACCTTTGCAGTTAGGGCCCCTTGTTTGTGGAACAGACATCCAGTTTCTATCTAAATGAGAAATTCAGTTTCATTCTTTAAATCTAACTTAAAAACCTACTTGTACATTTGTTTTACATGTAGTTTTTACTAATACTTTGTACTACTGTTTTTATCTAGTTTTATCTGGTAGTTGGAGAGCACTCAGCAACTTTGTTTTGAAAAGGGCAATATAAATGAGTGAACGAATCAAGTAGGGTGCCTGGTCTTTGGTGGCTGGTGATGTTACCATACTTAAAGAACAGATGGTGACAAAACAAAGGAATGAGCAAAGGGGAGTAGAAAATACATATATATTATGTGCATCACTTTCAGTCTTTCAAGCCCTTCCTTCAGCTGTCAGGTCAGTCAGTGAATGTTTCCATATTCTGTGAACACATAATCTACAGCCACATTTACAAAAGGACATGGAGGTGTAGTTCACCAACAGCAAACATGAAAAGCCAACAGGATTGTTGGTTTTGCAGTTTACTTCAGTTTCACTAGCTGGAGTAGACGAGGCAGCTTGAGGGAGTGTGTGTACACAAGAGAGTAAACGGCAATACATCACAGAATAAGTCCAGATTGATCCATGATATATAACAGCATAAGAGTATCTAAGATTGGAATTTACCTTTAAAAAAATGTATACCCAGATTTAAAACATATAACCATACAATAAAATGTTAAACATTCATGTCCTGTACAGTGACTGTTCCCTCTCCACAACAGAACGGTATGCTGTCGGCTCTGCCCTACATCGGCTGTGGTTTGCTGGCTGTGATGGGCGGCCAGGTTGCTGACTACCTGAGGGAAAGCTGCATGTACCCCACCGTGGCTGTCAGGAAGGCCTTCTCCATCGCCGGTGAGGCGGGCGATATCACAGCACACATAACACAGCATCTGGAGGAGTGGTTGGGGATAATTATTTGGGAATGAAGGACAGTTGCTCATTCTCTTTGCCTACCCAGATTTTCTTTGGCACTTCTTTAACCTTTAGGCTAATGTCATTCCTAATGGCAGCAAAATGAATATGAGAGTTAACAGGGCAATGAAATGAAACAACTTGATTTGGCTCACTTATGTTTATCAATCAGAAAACAAGAGAAAACAGAATACCAATATTAATATTGCTTTTTTTCCTCAGGCTCCAAACCCAGAGGAACAAAAAATTGTATTTTTCACCTTTCAGCCTGGATGTGCTGTAATGTTTAAGTTTAACCAACAGCAATGGTATTTAGAAGCAGTGGCTCTGGTGACTCGCACACTCATGTAGGTAGACTGGATCTTATTTAAGTTGTTATAATAAACTCAATGTCAATGAATGTAATCATTTAGAATGTCTGCAGCCCTGAATTTACTGTGGTGCAGTCATCTTAGACCAAACTGAGCTACAATCAGGACTAACTAGAGAATAGTGCTCCATTATTTCTGACTGGTGGAGCTGACCTCAGGCTTTTGAATTGCAGATTAAAACTGTCATTCAAATTCTGCAAGAATAAGAATCGTGATTAAAAAGTAGCTTTCTTATGTGTATCAGTAACATACATACTGTACACCTACACATTTGTCTTGAAATCCTTTTGAAGTTGTTTTCAGTGGTGCGTGTGTGTTTTCCTGTGTGTGTGTGTGTAGGTATGATCGGACCAGCGGTGTTCCTGGTGGCAGCAGGATATACAGGCTGTAACTACATCCTGGCTGTGACCTTCCTCACAGTTTCTTCCTCGCTGGGTGGACTATCGGCGTCAGGCTTCAACATCAACCACCTTGACATCGCCCCCTCGTAAGAATAACTCCATGATTTTTTAGACTCCTTAACTTATTAACGACCAGTAAGATTATTATGCTTATGTTAGCAATCATTTTGGAAGAACAGATTGTGGCTTTTAAGAAACGGTGGATATCAGCCAGGTTCATGTTTGCATCAAAACACCCTTGCTCTTGAGAGGTCAAAATGATGCGGGTGATAACTGTCTACAACACTGCACAAGTAATTGTGTAAAGCCTATGTCACAATTTTAGCTTTCACAACTTTTAAATTGTAGCATTAGGCAATACTGAAACAGTTTATTCCAATGAAATGCCTGGTGTCATTTAAAATAGAGAAGATGTTGATAAAACATGCAGAAAATGCAAAATGTTATTCCTAAAAGTTGGAGTAATTATTATGCCATACATTATAAGGCACCTTTTGTGATCATGATTCCCATTTTAGTTATAATTATACATTCTTACCATGTGCAGGAACCACACACTCTGGATGACAATGTCAAGGTCAATTTAGCAGGCTGATGTGGGAAATGGGTGTTCTGGGCTTGTAAACTGTGTATTTGTCTTTTCTAGATATGCTGGCATTCTGCTTGGCATCACTAACACATTTGCCACCATTCCTGGCATGGTGGGACCAGTCATAGCCAGTGCCTTGACCAAACAGGTAAGAAACACATTCATATCCACATCACATTAACCCGTCTACACAGTAGATCCGATGCCATATGATTTACAAGCATCTGCTTTTTTGTTCCCCAAATGAATTTAAAAATTATCTGATTTTACTACCATATAAAGGCCAACAGCAACAAGTATAATCTATACACTGTTTACCAAAATATATTTGCAAGGGCAGGAAAACATTCACAGTTGAAAAAGTGAAAAACAAAACAAAAAAACGACATACTGATACTGCAGTGACAAGCTTTGTGACTTTTTACAACCCATTTTACAACCCAATTCATCTTTAGATTACAGAAACATGCAAAAGACAAAATAATTTCCATGTTAATTTATTAATCTTCAAATACAATTATTCATACACACAAGGAAAGAGTGAGATATGTGCCTTATAGCTGTATAAGTCCACAGGAACTATGGAGGGAAAAAGTGTGCATACAGTGTGTAATGGCCAGTGGCTGTGATCCCATTATTGATTTTATTTTAATCACACTTTAGAACTAGATCACTCAACTATCTGTGAATTAACTTTCAACTCCGTGCCTTCCGGTGACCCTGAGTAAACAGATGGTATCCTCATCTTACACTGTGTCCCCTCTTCCTGTCTAATAGGTTTAGTCAGTTTAGGATTAGCAGGTTCACATTTGGCCACAAGGGGGCATGCACAGTCCTCCATACAACACACTCATCCTTAAGCTCCTCTTTTTTGGATCCATGACAATTTGTCCTCATAGTCTGTGTAAAGACAGTCATGACACTTCTTAGTAAAACGCTGTTTGAATAGAATTTAATTTACGTGGATCATTATTTATCTTCTTGGGGTGGTTCAAAGGAAAAACGAAAGCAGCCAGGCTTTAATTTTGGATCGTGTCACCATACTGTAATGTGAGAAAGACATTAAAAATAAATGAAAGAGAGTGCCGAGTGGGTCAGCTCTGTCCACGTTCAAAGACACATGTGCACTTCAGAGTGAACTGTACAGTAAATTGTATAGTATTGTATAATAAAAACTGGATCTTCTGTTTTGCAGTCGAACAGCTGTAAAATCAAGCATCACAAACTTAGATAGAGACACTAACTTGTTCATCACTGCAGTATATATTTATTTATTGATTCCTGGAGGATAGATGGCTGGGCTTCCCTCACTGCACTTGGAGGTCAGGGGCAGCGACACAGCACCCCTTTAATTTTAATTTCTTGCACAAGGTCAACACATAATATTTATCTCGTATGAAGAGGGCTTAACTTTTTCTTTCTACTACTACCGTGTTTAACACCACCGATTTTCCACTAGAAAACCATAGAAGAATGGCAGACGGTGTTCTACATTGCCGCCGGCATTAACCTGTTCGGAGCAACGTTCTACACCCTCTTTGGGAAGGGAACGGTGCAACCCTGGGCTGTCTCCAGCTCCTACTCTCACGGCGACTGAGGGCCGTAGAAGCATAACAGACGATCTCCTTTAACTAAATGGACAACTGTGACTAACAGCCATAATGTTTCAGGGTGTTGTGCACTGTAGCTATGGGTACACATGGATGTTGCTGTCTGACAAACCTATTATCACTGAAATAAAGGCAGATGGAGTTTTAGTCATACAAACATTGCCTGGAGGCAGAAATAAACTCATCGCTTGAGTTGAACCTCGGTATTGGACCTAAAGAACCACAGTTGTCTGGCTAACATTAGAAGCCCTGTGAAAAAAGGGAAGAGGTAGATATTATAGTCTGCCTTTCTTGCTACTAACTGCTAATACAGTCTAGCCATACTAAAGTTAGCTAGCTGGCTAGTTGACCTTCCAAGTGTCAAAGTAGTCACACTCGCCTACAGGTGTCTAGGTAAGCTAGTTATCTCACCTGCTGACCTGCCAAGATCATTAATGCTATGGTCATGAATAAGTGAAAGAAAGAACTATCAATTTACTATATATTTTGGCTAGAGTTCTTTCTTTGCAGTTTTATTTGCAATTTGCCAGTTAGCTTGTGGGTCTCAACAGGCTCCAATATTTTGAGGTTTAACTCAACCGGTGAGGTTTTTTCTGCCTCTAGATGAGGCCTGTCTCCAAGAGCTGTCTGACTAAAGGTCCAGTCTGCACCCTCCACTCATCTACACCATAATGAAAATGTACGTTGTAAATCAGTGGCACTCTCTGTAGTAGCAATCCTGTAGTGTCAGTCTACACTCTCCAAAGGACGTCATTCCCCATTACTTCTGGGTGTCAACTTTGGGACTACACATATTGATGTATGTGTCCAATGTTTTGGCATTATGTTTTTGACAACAATTGTAAGTGTGCTAGAAAGTAGCAAACTTGCACCATCCCAAACTAGAGACAGATCTATTAAAATGTAACTTCGCTTTTGAGAGCACATTGTGTCTAGACTGCACAAACACTAGTTGGGGGGAAAAAGCCTTATAATGAAGCTGTTTAAATATATTTTAAACCTCTGTCCTATTTGTGATTGTAAATTGATCATATCTTTGTATTTCCTGGTCCTGTGGTGCATTTAAGGGATTATGTTGTTACTGTTTATATTCTTATTTTTTTTTACACTTAGAATGTTATGTATCAAGGTCGTGTCCACCAGGCGCCTCTTGTTAGCTAGCAGCACTAAACAGATGCATGTGGAGAGCAGTGGTCATGACTGGTGCTGCTGCCGAATATTAAAAACCTACCATTTAAGGCTACCATATTTGGTAGAAATTGAAGTAATTTTCAAACTCTAGTGCTATTGACACCTTTGTAATGATGGGAGAAAACCAGCACTGAGAAGATTTTCTTGGTAGATACATGCTCAGTTTTGTTTACATGATTTGTACTTTTTGTCAGTGTCAAATCTCAGGTCTCTTAAAAGGAAGTTTGTTCAGTTTTAGCAAATCTGTTGGTCTGCAGCTCTTTCATAAAAGTGTCATTGATTTGGATTAACTTACTTGGGTTGTAATTATTTGAAATATGTTTAACGCCAAATGAAAAAATGATTTCTGTAACTTAATGGTAATGGTAAGTTCTAGCTTTGGGTCAAAAATATGTGTAGTCAGCTCTGCTGATTTTGACATTTTCCATAAAGTCTGGACTTGATTTGGGCACATCTGCGCCAATGAACCCTTTATAAATACTCTCCCATGAGGAGGGAAATCAAAAATAAGCCACAAGTGACACATTTTGCCTTGGTTCATATTTTTGCAAGTAAGTAGCACGCTCGTCCTAACTTATCTGCACTTGTGCCTTATTACATTAGCCTTAACTAGGCTCTGACAAATCAGGATGGGAGATTCACATGTAGATAATAATAACGACTGTGTGGATGAATTCTTCTTGTTGCTGATTATTTTACATCAGAAGTCTCAATGTACAGGAGTATAAGGGAACAGAGTGAGGATAAAGTATATGGTTGTCAGTAAATACTCGTTTTTGAATTCCTATCTGGAAACATTCCAGGTCCATGTCTCAAATCACTGTAATGTATTGTAAATGCATTATGTTATTGTATACATCAAATACAGTTATTGTCAAAGCCAATGTTCAGTTGGATTGTTGTTTGTTACTGCCACTTCTACAGGGCCATGGATGAAGCAAAGGAACAGTGATCTTTTTACTTTAGAAACCTCCAAATATTTTGAGAAACAGAATATAAATTCACCCGTGTCTATATACATATGATACAAGCACACTCCCCCATATCAGTTAATTTCATTCCGACCCTGAATGTTACCTCCGCTGGATATGTAGGGGCGAAACTTGCTTCCAAATTAAGTTTATTCACCTTTACCTGCAAATATAGATCTGTACACTCTAAGGCATGTAGCATCTGATGCTGAAAAAAAAAAAACATCCTAACTTCACACTGTCTGTGGTATTTTCAACGTCATGCTGAACATGTTTAAACAAATCGTTTTATGCTCCGCACTTAGAACAACAGAACAGTGCAGCCCAAGGTGCTTAACAAACATGGATGCAGAGGTGGGTCATGGCCTTTAGAAAAGCAAATGGTGTAACAGGTAAGACAGTAACTGCACGAACATAAAGAGACTCAGGGATAGGACAGATAATATTCAAACTGGGTGGTTATAAATATTTGAAATGTTTGGTTAAGGAAAAATGCATTTGGTTTTTTGAGGGTTTGTTAACCATTTGGGGGTATCACTATTATGAGAATATTTTGCTGTGACATTTGCACACTATCTTATAAAATGCATTACAGGATTACCATAGGCATAGTTTTTCTTCATTCTAATGCTATGAAGGTAACGATAACACAAATACATACAAATTAATATTGATTTTAAATGGGTGATTTGCCTTTTGGTGATAGCGGACCCACTATCTTCTGGTCTTAACATCTCTGTTTGTGATAATTAGACAGACGTGCAAGAACTTACTGCTGAGGTTAATTATAATCCAACTAGGGAGCGTCTGTAAAGGTTACCACTCCACCTGCTGCGTAAAATGCGCGCTGCTCGCTTCATTTATCCACAATCCACTGCCTCATTGCAAACCATGTCACATAGCCCAACCAGCACCATCTCTGGACCGAGGTTGAAACCTCCCACTTTTAAAACGCCAACACACTGAGGCTCTCGGTCCAAGTTCAATTATCGGACATAGCCTATTTTTTTTTTTACAGCCTGGCGAGATTTTCCTTGTACACTTATTTTACCAAACAGTGTAATATAAAGAAACACAAATAAGTAAATACGAACTGCAAACAAAGCATTAACCAATGTGCCACCTTAATTCCAAGTATCAGTTAGGCGGCCCAAAACAGACGAAGCCATGGGTCTATAATCGGACACGCAGCCAAACGTCTTGGAGGATTTTTGTTATGGCATCCTAACCAGTGTATCCCTGTTGTGTTGACAAACAGGAGACCCGGCAGATAGCGTTGCCTTACCCTCAAAGCCTACGAACCGCAAAATAAGATCAACCGCGGCGGCGAATTGACTGCGAAGATGTGTGCATCCTCATAGCATGTGTGGTCAGCCAGGGGAGACGCTGTCTGCATGATGCAGGGAAGGGAAAAGATATGCCAGATGGTTACATGCTCAGTGATGGATACTTCGCGGGTAGCTGTCCGATAATAGAAGCATCCGCGGCAACTTCAGCCTTGTCCCTTGTGATGCTGAGGGAGCGGGTGCGCGCAATTACGCAACACCCCCGTCTGTCCTGTGCGCTATAACCGGATCAAGCTCTCTCCTCAGCCTCTCCGGTCCCGCAGCCAGCCTGACACAGACCAGCTCACAGGTACGACACATTACACCAAATCATGCACAGGGGGGTTTAGTCTCAAAGGCCATCGGGAGGACAGACGTGTTCAAATGAAAACGCATCTACGTTTCCACAATGCGTATGGACATGTTGTATGGAAAAGAGGGCAGGCAGCTTTTAATACGCATCTAGGCTTCAGTAAGCGGGCAGATGACAGAACATGGCGGCGACGGCAGGAGAGGTTGAAAGCTTCGTTAAATCCCTCAGACATTACAATTGCCCGCTCACTGTGCCAATTTGGTCGGTGCTCTTGGGGATTTTATTGTGACCGTGCACTGCGGCAGACTGTAATAATGAATGTGGGGGCAAAGATGAATGAAATGCGTCCCCAAATAGCCATCTGCCTTGACCGTCAGTGCCACTACACCTGGACAGGTCTGCTCAAGATCATGCAGGGATTCATGTTACAGTTGGATTAAGCTGCTGACATTTCTGTGGTACAGCTCGGCTAAAATATAATAAAACTTAATTCACACAGATTCTGTAAACAGCTGGTGTGAAGGTGTAATTACACGATGCTGTTTATCACAATCAAGGTTATCACCTGGATAGTTTGAGGATAAAACTGTGTATGCCTTCCTCTGTATTAACCTGTGTGTAATGCACTGCAGTGTTTGAGAAATGGCTGCTACACTATCAATTGCTGGGATCCTGACAAAATGGTGGAGTCTGACTTGGAGTAAAGCTACAGTAAGCCTATGGCTATGAAAGAGGGACGGTGTTCAGACACATGTTTTTGTCTTGATGTTTCAGTGGGGGTGGGAGGGGGGTGGCTGGCTGGTTGGGGCTGAAAGAGGAGAGCAGGCATGTGGATGGAGGGGGAAATGGAGTGTAGGAGGGGTTAGTGTTTTGTGCCTGGCGCAGTTTGGTGGCCATTGATGCGATCCCTAATTTTCTAAGCCAAGATTGCACAGGAAAACATGTTATTTACATAAGGAGTCTCACTCACAATTCTCCTTTCATGAACACCGAGGACAGAACAGACAACAGGACAGGAGGTGATTCAATAGAGCAAGGGTTTCATGCTGTTGTTGTTATTGTCGTGCAGCATTTGGTTTTCCTTTCAAATTCACCTGAGCCAGTCACTGAGGCGTTCAGCGCAGTGGACACACTCTGTCCTTGTCCATAGTGCTGTAATATGTCTGCTGAATCTCCTGCTGTATCTCCTGCTGTGTCTGAAAAGCCCATTTGACCTACTAACAGAGTGGTAAATTACTACCAGGCAGGCACATGCTGGTAAATTCTGTCTGTGTCGAGCAAGACTGCCAGCCAATGTAGCAGCTAACACACTATCATAACATTCTAAAAAAAAAAAAAATTTTTTTTCTGGTAACTGAAAACTTTGAGGTACATGTCAGTTTTGTCCCCTAGTTGAAAGGATAGTGTTTCCTGTCGTGCCCACCATCTGGACACTGGACTAACCGTAACTCAACACTGGTTTCAGAAGGCAAACTCTTAGAACTTCAACCAACTCCAGCCACCATGGGAAAGGAGAAGCTCCATATCAACATCGTTGTAATCGGTCATGTGGACTCCGGCAAGTCCACCACCACCGGCCACCTCATCTACAAGTGTGGTGGCATTGACAAGAGAACCATCGAGAAGTTTGAAAAGGAAGCCGCTGAGGTGAGTAGTGCTATTTTATTTTATTTAATAGGCATGCAGGATGTAAGATAAATTTGTAGATGCAATTCATTTACAAAAAAGATTTAATATATGGTAAAGGGATACGTTTGAAATATCCCTTTTTATATTACACAAATCACCTTGTGAACTCCTTCAGGCTCTGCCCTCCAGTTTGAGAACCACAAATTCAGTTCAGTAAAAATCAGCAATCAATAGAATTTATTGTAGTTAACATAGTACTTAAATGGCCTACAATGAAATTGCAACCTTAAAAGAGGAACTCAACACTGATTTTGAATATTTGGACAGTTCACTACAATTTACTCACATTTTAGTTTGCAACAAACCATTTTTCAAATCATGCAGGGGTACTAAAGATTTCACAACATGTAATCAAAATCCACTGATTTTCAAATTTGAATTTTTGGTTAAAACAGCTACCTTATGATGTTCTGCTTCTGTGGCTAATAATATCATTGCCATTCATACACCACAGAACTAAGAATCAGCAGTGCAAAGCAAAGGTTTCCTCAGGGACAATTTATCAGTAGATAGATGTTTTCACTCTGCGCAATTTCAAGTCATCAAAACATGACAGTGCTGCTGCTTTTAGGAAAACCAATGTGGATGACTTTATTACAGTGATGGAATATTGGTGTCAATGAAGTAGAAAGTTTGAAGTCTCTGAAAGTTCATTTTCATTTCTAAGTGGAATGAATGGAAGCCAATGGCTGGATAAAAGGTTGGAAAAATGATTTCTAAAATACAACTTACTTTGGGAAAAGTTCAGCAGAAACATCAAGTATATACATTTTGTAGATATTCCGCTAAACATGAAAGACCACACTTAAGGTTCTTTAAGTGATGCCTCAGCAGCATACCACAACTGGCATTGAGATCATATGAAGAGTCGCACCTCTGTAACGCATATTGCAGAGATGAAAAGTTATCCAGGAAACCAGAAATAACAGGGCATTTTCACAAAGGACGTTATATCATCTATTCCTTAGATGGGGAAAGGGTCCTTCAAGTATGCCTGGGTGTTGGACAAACTGAAGGCAGAAAGGGAGCGTGGCATTACCATCGACATCTCACTGTGGAAGTTTGAAACCAGCAAATACTACGTGACCATCATCGATGCCCCAGGTCATAGGGACTTCATCAAGAACATGATCACTGGGACCTCCCAGGTCTGTAATTCAAGGATGCTCAGCCTCTTTGTGTGCATCACATATGGCATAGATATGCACTCTTTCTAAGCTCTTTCTGCTATTGTACTAGATATACTTGCATGTGCATCTGCATTTTAGACATTTAGCTGATACTCTTCTTTATAGTGACTTAACCTCAGAGTAGCAGGAGAATAAATTCCAACATGAATATTAAAAGCAGCTAGTATTGTGGAAGCCAAGGTTTGTCAGTTCCATCAGCAAGGATCATTACAGACATAAGTTTTTCTGTAGTGTGTATGATCGCTTATTACGGAAGCATAATGCATCTACTCAAAGAAATAAAAAATGCTATGCTGTTTTTATGAATTAAGAAGTTAATTATCTTAGAATTCTGAGAAAAGGTTTCCATGAAAAAAGCTGCAGTTTTTCTGAAGTAATGAAATAATTATCTCAGAATTGGGACAAAATCTACCTTGTTGAAAAGGTTTCAACAAGGCAGATTTTTTTTCTCAAGTGAATATTTATTATATTATTTTATTACATCTCTGTAAAATATACTTATCACTGGTAGCAATGTCAATTCCACTAAGTGCAGAGGTCAAATCTTCTGTGCTTGTAAGTAACCCTTTGCTTACATACTGTATCTTCAGGCAGACTGTGCTGTGCTGATTGTGGCAGCTGGTGTGGGAGAGTTTGAGGCAGGTATTTCCAAGAATGGGCAGACTCGTGAGCATGCCCTGCTGGCCTACACCCTAGGGGTAAAGCAGCTCATTGTTGGCATCAACAAGATGGATTCCACTGAGCCCAACTACAGCCAGAAGCGCTATGAGGAAATTGTGAAGGAAGTGAGCACCTACATCAAGAAGATCGGCTACAATCCTGACACGGTGGCCTTTGTGCCCATCTCAGGCTGGAATGGAGACAACATGCTTGAGGCCAGCCCTAATGTAAGCAGAATTCAAAGAACTTGAATGCAAATAGTATAAGAAAAAGTAGCCTTGAATTTGAATACTAATTTGTAAGGCTGTAGCCAAATATGGGGCAGCTGTGGTTGCATGGCTAAAAAGGTGACAATATTTCACTGAAAGGTTTCCAGTTTAAATCCTCAGACCAGGTGGGACAAAAAAATGATTAACTCTTCCCTTCCCCAACAACTACCAGTGCAAGGCACTTAATCCCCAAACTGGCCTGTGGAGCTGCTTAGTGGCCAACAGTTGTAACTATAGCTGTGCTGCACAGCACCTTGATATGAATTTGAGCAGCAGCCAAGCTGTCTATAGAGCGGGGTTTTTTTTGAAAATGCCATTTTTGGTTTGTTTGTTTTTTCTTATGTGGACAATTTGACAATGCTAACGTCACCACTGACTTTCTGGTTCTTTGCACATGCTCAAGGCAGAGATGTTGAATTCACACAGCTGCAATAACATTGTTAGTTTTCACAATTTGTATTCATTTGTAACTATCAGTAGATCCGCCTGTTGCCTGTCTACATGGGGAACTCACTCTTTTTTTAGCACCTGATTTCCTTTTCTGCACAGTTTTGGACATTAGGATATTTTCAACAGTAATTCTCATGTACAATTTGTCTGTTCCAGATGACCTGGTTCAAGGGATGGAAGATTACTAGGAAGGATGGCAATGCCTCAGGCATCACACTGTTGGAGGCCCTGGATGCCATCCAGCCCCCCACGCGTCCTACAGACAAACCTCTCCGTCTGCCCCTGCAGGATGTCTACAAGATTGGAGGCAAGTAAAGCACTAATAAGAAAATAAATTGGCCATCTCTACTGGAATAGGGGACAATGTTGTTGGATAATATATGGCACAAGATGGAAATATCATTTTGAACATTACTTTTCTTAAAGCTCTCAAAAGTGGCATGACGCCATTTTTAGTATTGATGGTATAGTGGAAATTAAACCCCTAATCATGGCATCATTAGTATCATGCTCTTCACATTAAGGTACCTTTCATTATTTTCCCCTTGTGCTCTGTTTTATGTTCCTCTCTGTGCTAATTTTTAAGGTATTGGAACAGTGCCTGTTGGCCGCGTGGAGACGGGCATCCTAAAGCCTGGTTTGGTGGTGACTTTTGCCCCAGTCAATGTGACCACTGAAGTCAAGTCTGTGGAGATGCACCATGAGGCACTGACTGAGGCCCTCCCTGGTGACAATGTGGGCTTTAACGTCAAGAATGTGTCAGTCAAGGATATTCGTCGTGGCAATGTGGCTGGTGACAGCAAGAATGACCCACCCCAGGAAGCTGCCAACTTCACTGCTCAGGTAGACATCACAAAGGAACTATTCATAGAACCTGATCAAAGGCACAACTAAAATAAAATGTCTACTTTTGCTCAAAACCTTGCATGCTTTTAAAGTAGTTTTGTTTAAGATTCTTGATTGGCTAACACGGCCAAAGAAAGATTCAAAGATAGCTTACCTTGATTAAAAACAGTTAGATCATCACTCTACACTGAAAAAAGGACAGATTCTCTATCATTTTCTATCAGACAACAAACGCCTCTGATTCAGTTTCACACAAATGGGCAAGGCTTTGTCAAAATAAGACGGTAACAGCAATAATCTTTGGATTAGTCAATGATTCAGCCTACTTGTTTTCTTATATCATTAAAAACAAATCCTTAGCAAAACAACTTTTCTATTCATTATTAACAGGCCGTCTGTGTTGACCCTTTCTTCTCTAGGTGATCATATTGAATCACCCAGGCCAGATCAGTGCTGGTTATGCTCCTGTGCTGGACTGCCATACTGCCCACATTGCCTGCAAGTTCGCAGAGCTCAAGGAGAAGATTGACCGCCGCTCTGGCAAGAAGCTGGAAGACAACCCCAAGGCCCTCAAGTCTGGAGATGCTGCCATTGTGGACATGATCCCTGGCAAGCCTATGTGTGTTGAGAGCTTCTCTGAGTACCCTCCACTGGGTAAGTTCAACTGTGAAAATGGGTAGAGGCTATTTTGAATTTTTAACAGCCCCAGAACACTTTTAACCCTGGTCCAAAAGTTTGAACTCAGTTACAGATTGTACATCATACTGGATAAGACGATCAGCAAAAAGCCGTAAAGATAAAATGTCTGACTTTGCTTGTTTGCTGTACAGGTCGTTTTGCAGTGCGTGACATGCGTCAGACAGTGGCGGTTGGCGTTATTAAGGGAGTGGAGAAGAAGGTTTCCACCACAGGCAAAATTACCAAGTCTGCCCAGAAGGCCCAGAAGAACAAATGAATGTTGTGCTACACTGCCGACCCCAGGGTCTCCCAGGGCAGGACATCAGTCATTCAACTCCATCCCACAATTGGCTGCTTTAACTCAATAATCAAAGACTGGTTAATCATCACAATGCATCGTAAAAGCATCCGAAGGAAAGAAAAATATTTAAATCCCTAGTCCTTGAGGTGACATTCAGTCTCCCTTTCAGTGGTTAGATGACCCTTATGTACAACGTAATAGCAAACTGATAGTTTTAAATGTGTACTGTTGATTGGTTTAATGGCCATAGCTCTCTGTGATTAGGATATTGCTATATTGATCACCTAGAGGTATGGAACCTCCATCACCCCTCTCAGCTCTGGAGTGCAGTTACTGGTCACTCTACATGCTATATGTTGTCTTGCTTTTAGTGTTTGTTTGCAACTACATGGTGCTCTGTAGGGGCCTATGGTAAGAAGTTAAAACTATGTTCTTCCGTAGTGAATGAGTACAACGTAGTGACATATTGTGTTTAAGCTTTAAAAAGATTTTAAACTGTCCAAATTTGTCCAGACACTATGAGTAGACCAACCATGAAGCACTTTGATTGGCATTTTGCTAACCTTGTATTTGCACTGAAAATGATTAAATTGGAATAAGCTACTGCACCTTACTCTAAGATGGCATGAGCCTCTTTGCAACATTAAATGTTTCAACCAATCAAGTATGCCTCTGGGTCTTTATTCCGTCATTATTTTGTATGCGATAACCATTAGAGAGGGAAATATTATTTTTAATTTGATCTGACATTTGGTCATCATTTGATGTCTGTCACAAAAAAAACAAAACAAAACAAAAAACAAATATAAGATTAATTCTAGTCCTCTAAAACAGGCTTAAGTCCAATGAATGGCGGAAATTAAAAATCATCATTGCAGTACACAGTTTTGTCCACTAGATGTGGGTATTGTTATGCGAATAGGGAGTAACCAATGTCCATCACCAATGACTTTCAAGCAAATTCTGTCAAAATTTTTGATGTTAAGGGATCAACATTGGTATTTATCAGAATTGCAATTCAGTATCTTAATCTTTATCAAATCTTGTTTATCATAAATGTAAAAAATATTTCTCCCCCTGGAGAACAACCCACAGGCAGGCTGCCAACCACTTAGTGGGCGTGGTCTCATACATCCTGAAATGCCTTTAAGGTAGCACTGGCATTAAATCCTCATTTCTGTCATTGCACCACCATGAGTCGTAGAGGGAAACCACGCGAAACAAAGATCCCTGAGGCCAACTGTGCTATGGGCCCGGGTACACAAACACCCCTGTGTTCAGGTCCAGGGACAGCCTTTAAGGAAGAGCAGAACCAGAAGATCAAGAAGGAACAGAAACCAAAGAAAAGAGAGCAGAAAAGGCCAGAACACACAAATGAAACATCTGTGCCAGACGTCAAAACAGAGAGCGCGTGTATAAAGACAAAAAAAGGCACTAGCACCAGCACTTCACCAGAACATCTCACAGATGAGAAACCACAGCACAGGCAGCCAGAGACACCCAAGGGCGCCACAAAGGTTCCTGTGCCACAGAGCAATATTGGACAGAAAGCTGATGTGGATAAAATCCTTTCTACAACCCTGACGAAGCTGAAGATCAAGAGGAAAGACAGAGCAGAAGCAGCACACCTCATCAATGGAATAATAAAAAATATAATGGATTATTTAAACAAGAACACTGAATGCTTTAAAGATGTACAAGACCTGCGTACTGGAAGTTACTACGAAAACCTAAAGGTGAGCCTGCTCAGCTTCTCTCAAACACAACCACAGGGTCCCATCATCTCAGTGAAGAGCATGACACTATAAAACTACACCAGAGGTCCTGCTATCAATTCATTGGCATACCTGTTACCCAGGTGACCAAGACAACATACAATTATTTGTATCTCAGCAACAGTCATTTGTATCTCATACATATGTCCTTACATTGGATCACTGCTGTCATACAGAAATTTACTCGTCCACTTTGAGTTTAGAGTTAAAACTGTGTGTTAGGTGATATTTGACAACTCTGCCTCAACTCTTTTTCTTTAGCTTTTATTTTTAACATTCATATCATGAAATGAACTGCTGGGTCAATCATCTAGGTGAATTGCGATGCTCTGGTCAAACATGGTGCTGCCACTGTAACAAAGTAAAAAGTCAACAGCAAAGTCAAAGTCAAGGGAGCATTCATTCATTCTGACATCCAATGGCCGCAGTGTATGCTGGGCTGCAAAATTGCCAGGATAAGTGGTTTGATTCTCTGTGTACCTCTAAGTGCAGAGCACTGCAATAAAACCGCTATGGTTAGGCACAAATTCAGAAAAATCAGGTGTTCTGGATAAAAATTTTACTGGCTTGCATTACATTATGTTTTGATGTGTTTGTGTGAACAGATCTCTAATCCTGATGAATTTGATGTGATGCTGACTGTTCCCATAAGCCGGGTGGACATCCAACCATTTACAGACGATGGGGCCTTCTACAGTGTGGCATTAAAACGTGGCAAGACCCCACTCGATAAATTTCGGAAAGAAAACAACACTATATCCGGCAGTGAAATTCTTCACGAGTTCAGAAACGAAGTGAAGAAATGTGTAAAGAAGACTGAGTGTAAGTAACAAATTAAACTAAGGTTGTATGCAGAGTGGGGTATTGACAGTTACTTGCCAAATGTTGGCAAGACATGGCTACATATGGAAAATCTGTCACCAAGCAACAGGTAACAAGAACAAGACTGCTGTTAAAACTACCTAATGCTGAAAGTTTTTGTTGTTGTTGTTGTTGTTGTCGTCATTCTCCTGTTGTATAATTAAGCACCTGAACGAGGTAAAGGCTTTAACACTGAGACTGCTGTATGGAATCCGAGGATGCACACAGAGAGAAATGGAGAAAATTCTAATTGTGTTCATTTCTTTCAGATGTGGAAGTGGAAAAAAAGAAAATGGGTTGCCCGGCCGTGACGTTATTGGTCACAGGACCAGGATCAGTCACCCTCTCACTGGATGTTGTTCTCGCTCTAGAGGTCCGCACATGCTGGCCACATTTCACCAAAGAAGGATTTAAAATTGAAGGCTGGCTGGGAAGAAAAGTAAAGCAAGAATGCAAGGGCAAGCCATACTATCTTGTCCCAAAATATCAGGGCAGGGGTGCACGGGAGTGTCATGGGGTCCTTGCTAAAGGTAAAGCTAAAACTACTTCCTTCAAAGTGTGAAATCAAAAGAGACTATGATAAATAATAAGTTAATTTTTAAAACTTGTAATATGGTGTTTCAGCATTTGTTAAGTTACATGAAAGTTCCCCGAAAAGAACAGAAGTATCAAAGGAGAACAACAAATAAACTTAATAACATAAGGGAATGTTTTATCTGTAACATTAAAATATAATCACTGTAATCAATTATATTATACAACATGGACTTTAACTGGTTTTGCTTTACAACCAAAATCTCACAAAGTGCAACAATTAAGTCACTGTGTATGTAAATATACTACGCCTTAGCTGACTCAGCAACCAGGACACCCCTTAATGTTAACTAAAAATGAAGATCTTTCACAAGTCCTATTCATTAAGAAAAACAACAGAAAATTGATGCTGTTTCACTGCCTGCTTAGCATTTTTTTCCTCCTATGATAACACAGATACTTGGCGTATTTCATTCTCTCATGTGGAGAAAGCCATTATGAAGAATCATGGATCAGAGAAAACATGCTGTGAGGAAAATGGAGCACGCTGCTGCAGGTAAGATTTTTACAGTTCCAAAAATGAAACAGCTACCCTATAAAATAATTCCTAAAGAGGAAAAAATACCACAATATGGACAATTAATTTAAGTTCAGTTCCTTCACATATAAAGCGTTCAAATTTTAGAGAGGGGGTATTCAATCATGTGCCATGGAGGGCCCAGCATATTAGCAAACATTCAAACAGAGAGAATGAACTTATCAGTAAAATCAGCTATTTTGGTATGGAACAAAAACCTACTTACACTTCGCTCATCATTGCACACAGTTGGTTATAACCTTCAAAACAAGGGTAATTTGAAAATCAATCAAAGCCAGTTTCTTTACTCTTTCACTTAGGAAGGACTGTTTGAAGCTCCTAAAACACCTGCTGAGTCTGTTGAAAACCAAGGACTCCTCATTTGACAAGTTCTGCTCCTATCATGTCAAGACCATCCTCCTCCATGCCTGCTGCTCCAGAACTAAGGACACAGACTGGAAGGCCTCACATCTTACCCAATGTTTTCTGCTACTTCTGGAGAACTTTGAGAGCCACCTGAGAGATCAAGATCTGCCCAACTTTTTTATCCCAACTCAGAACCTGCTTCTGGGTCCTAGCCCTAAGAGCTGCATACTTCTGGCTGATCGTATTAAGGAAGAGCGAGAAAATGGCTTTCCTATTTTTTCCTGAAGTGATGACTGGTGGACAGCCAAGACAACAAAAGTCATTGTGTTGGCTTTCAAATGTGAAAGCATCAGCATTTATATTAGATTGAACCCTTTCATTCTTTTGAGATTGATCTATAACACAGTTTAATTCATGTCATGTTCATTGTTCACCTTGTTGACATTTAACACTATCTTGAGGAGCACAATATAAACGATATTGATATTACAACTGTAACTGTAATATCAAATATTGCCTTTTCATTCTTTTATGAGCTAATCGTCAAGTTTTCAAAACAACCCTGTTACTTGATACCATTAGTGAGATCCACATCAGTATGTTTTTAAAATCTTTAAACAATGGCAAAAATGGCAACTCTGAGCCTAAATTTCAAAGGATTGGTATGAGTAGGCTTATCTCAGAATTTAATATTACAATTTTACATGTTTTTTTTTTTAACTTTCAAACACCCCTCTCACTCTCAAATTCTATTTCATTTTTGCTCAGTAACTCATTTTCTAAAGTTGCCAAGAGACTCAGACTCAGTGGTGCCTACATGCTAGGGTGAGGAACTAAGTTTCACTTTCCTGTAAACACACATCCAAAGCCTAGGGTTGATGCCTGTCCCAGTTCATGACAAACAGCTTAAGGTTTGGATGTGACAATTTACTATTAGATAACATTTAGGGGGCTCTTACAACACAGACATGGGCCAAGATCTGGGTACACTTGACCCCAAAGTCCACTTTGCTTGATTTGTGTTTACACGGTATCATAGCCAGGCACTGATCAACAAACTACGCCCAAGTCCACTTGAAAAAGGTGATCTTGAGTACAATTCATGTGCACTTGAGCACAGTTCACATCATGCGTGAAAGCAACTGTACCAAACATGGAAGTGGACTGTTCTCTCTCTTCATTCACATTCAAGTACGCTCAACCACTGCTGCGCTTACTCTTTCCATATCAGTGTATAGACATGTAAGTGTACTTGGGTACGGAACAACATTACCGATTCGAAAACTGAGTGGCAGGGGAGTGCAGGGCAATCATACTCATGATACAAAGCAATCATACCTGTTATGAAAACGCCCTTAAGCTACTGTCAGCCAGTGTGTGGGCAAGTCAGTGGTGAAGCCAGCTGGGCTGGGTTTTTTTAAAATTCCATTTTCTATAGCTCAGTGACTCATTTCCTGAAACTGCTAAGAGACTGAGACTCAGTGGTGACTACATAGTAGGGTTAAGAACTAAGTTTCACTTTCCTGTACATGCATATCCAAAGCCAAGGTTTAATATATGTCCTAATTCATGACAAAGCCTGTGGTTTGGACCTGACAATTCACTAGTAGATAACACTTAAGCTAATGTGAGTCAATGTGTAGGCATGTCTGAGGAAGAGCCCTGTGGCACAACACCAGATAGAAAATACAGTACGGGAGCTATTTGTTGAGTGGATCTATCTGTTCAACCAAGTCAGTGGTTAACCCAGCTGGGCTGCTTTTTTATTTTAACGCATATTTATTTAGCCATCCCTCCTCCGAGGTTGTCACATAGATGTCCAACACCTATCACACTGTTATTCTGATGAGCTGCCAACTTTCAAAAGATACCTTGCCTGAGGCTGAGGTAACCAGCATCCGTAAAGCCACCAGAGGCGTTGAAGAACCTTGAGGACACTCTGAAATTAAACAATAAAACCAGTTTGGCCTGCTGCATATTTAGCCTTCCTCTTCTTTTGTTTCTTACTGCTTTGCTGCATTGTCGTTGCTGTGATTTCCTTGAAATAGTCACTAGCTCACAACCTTAACCTAGACAGCCACAACCCAGCTCACTGTGTCCATGCACCTAACACACCCAAACCATTCAACAAAATTCATAGGCCTAGTTGAGGATTTTACAAATATACACACTGTCACAAACAGACTAATAATGCACAATATATCCTGTTATTTTAACATCAACAGGTCACTTATAGCAGTTTTAAGGTCTGAATCAGTTGTCAATGTACCGTGTGGCATTCATAAATGCTGTTCAATGGTTACATGGTTCCATGTCTTAAGTCATATTTGGTAAAGATCTGGCAAACATTTATTGTCATTCATTATCCACCAATGAATGAAAAGTATAAATAATTGTCAGATCAAAACAGTCTGAGGTTTTTGCAAATGATAATTTATCACAAAATTGAACTGTTACATTTTATAATAATTTGTTGCTCCATTTATTCCCTAATGTCTGGAGACTGCTGAGCCATCATGGAGAAGGTGAACTCAACATAGCGGGGATAACTACATGTTAGCACAGAACATGCAGTAAAGTTTTACATCGTAATTAACTAGATATATCAATACAGCAGATGTTTGGGAAAGCGTTGCTTAAGTGTCCTGTAGAGTGCCAAAAACGAGATGAAGTGCCCCACTGTCTACCCATCACATGGAAAAAAAAAGATCAAATGTCCTCTAGGGTGTCACTTCATGCAGTAAATAAGAATAATAATAATAATGATAATGATTTATAATAAATTAGGTGGTCATCTAATGGAGAGGTGCCACTCCAGCGTATAATATGTGATCCAGGCCTGATGTGTTGCAGAAGTTTCTTGATGGATGAGCCTCCAGTGGAGAAAATGTGATGTGTTGCTACAGGACAGGGGCCCTTACAATGAGAGAAACTTGAGGTTCCCCAGGTACCTTTCTGATGAAGAAAGCTCATCAGGTGCTCTCTCAGATGCCTCTCCAAGTGAGTAAAAACCAGGAAGTGCCCTTCTAATGGAGAAGGGAGAAAAATACCAGTGGAAAAAACAGATGCAGCACTCTACCAGCTCCCATTCAAGGTGTCGTGTAGGGCCAGCTTTCCCAAAGTGAGGCTGGGACAGCAGGCGAGGGCTGCCACCAAATACTTTGCAGTGTTAGCGCTACGTTTTTACAAAGGGCCAGTAAGTTAGGCTAATATCTTGTTAGCATTTTGAAGTAATGTCTGATGTAATCTGCACTGTCCCTGTTGTTTTACTTTTCAAAGTAACCTTTAGGTTAGTTGTAAAAACCTAGATCCATTTCACCTGTACAGGTGTTCAGTTTCAGCCCCCGCCCCTTTCCAGTGTTTAGCTGTCAGAGGGCTCTCACAGTCTGAGCTGTAAGCCTGCATCCTGCTGCAGTATGGGAACACAGCACACTGTCTGCAAGCTGGAAACTTTTACCAATTACTGATTACCACAGACAAATTTATGTACACTGTTTCAGGTGTTTTTATAGATAGCTCTATCACATTTTTAGCTAAGGAGCTAGCTAATTTAACAGGTACCTAGCTTTAGCTGATTCTAGAGTAACTTGGAAATCAAAAGGAAATGTAAAAATCCTTCCTTAAAGTACTTATTTTAGAGTAATTTGCACAAAAGTAAGACTTTAAAGTTTGGTGTGAATTGCTTTTTCACTTCATTTAAGGGTGGGTTGTATGCGTGTGTGAAACAAATGTAAATAGCTGCCTCAGTGTGTTTTACTTAAGAGGTGTTTGTGAATAAAAATTTGAAAGGTTCTTACTTCCCTGCATATTTTCTCAATGTTGATCACCTAATAACAATGTTTATCTTAAGCACAGATGAAGGCTATTTAATCATAAATGATGCATCATGGCGTTTTGCGTGCTGGTGGTTGTTGCTCTTTTCATTTTTTTGCCCCTGCCCTTCGAACAGCCTGAGTAAACCATTGTCCAAATCAAAATTTCATCAAAAACACTCCACTTTCCAAAAGTGTTACAATCCCTACAGGTTTAATACATCTGCATAATTTTAGTAAGCTAATTAAGTTCTCTATTTATGCTATTAAGAGAGACACAGCATCTTACTGCTGTATGAAAAATGACTTCTACACTTAATTTAAACGGTTATCTTGGGAAAATATTCTTACTGTGTCTCTACTCAATCTGGCATCTTGTTGACATCTTGTTTTGACATCTTGTGTGGTTCTCTGATTTGGATGACTAAGTTACGCTCCTTTCTACAAGTTATGCCTCCTTCACGCTGGACCTTGTCTCCTGCAGGCTGCAGACAAACCCCTTAAGTGTCTCAGCACCGGTTAGGATTACAAAACTGTCAACACTTTGGCATAGCAGAGCCACACATGCAAAGTTGACATGGCTTATGTCAATAAAAGAAATCAAATGGGAGTATACAAATGTGTAGCCTGGTAACTGGATTTCCTCATAGATCCTCTCACACCCCTTCTAGCAAATCTCAGAGGTCAGTATGGCTAAATACTCACCTCCAGTCCATTCAGATAAGCTCTTCAAATTCATAAAAACCTTGACTCATGAGGACAAAAGGACAAATGTATGCTTTCACTTCCTGTGTAAAGAACAGTTTTGCTTCAGTCAACAGTTTATAGCGAAGAAGAGGCAATGTTTGCCATCTCCCGTTTTCACAAGATAAGATTTATCTGGTATTTACCTTCAGCATCTCAGTCCAGGCAAAATTTCCAAATGATGGTTGAATAAAGTATGGAAATGGTGTAAAGTAGATTTAGTCATTACTAAATCGTTAGTTATTTGAAAAGGTTGGAAACCATTGAAAAAAAAAATATGTATATATGTATATAAACTGGGTATCTACCCCTTAAAAAAAAACAATAAGATGATTTATTCTGCAGCTCTGTTGATGCCAAAATCATAAGTAACATAATGCTAAAATATTATAAACACAAATCAGCTCTGTGGCAAGGGAATTTAAGACAGGAGAAAATATTTAATCATTTCCAACTTAACTTGAACACTTTGGAAACAGAGGGAAAACACAGTAAAGGGCAACTGCCACTGTAATTTATCATAAACAGATAATCATGACAAGAATGAAAAAGAAAAGTTTTCAATCAAAAATAAAATCACAAAGAAGGTTCCAACTCCCAAAGGCTGCTCCTTCCTGTTGAGAAAAAACAAAGTGTTATAAAACTAAACTGCTCCAAAATAATGAATTACAATGCTACACTAGAGGTAGGACCAATCCGATCCAATATTGGTATCAGGTGCCAATACTGACGTGATAAAACTAAACTATATTTTGGTTAAAACTACATTTTAGTCTACAGACAGAGCTTGAGTTAGACCATTAAGGGATTTTTAGTCAGGCGTTGAAAATCACATGCGGATCTGAGTGGTCATTCTGCTGTACTCACCATGTCCAGTGTAAAGGGATAAATGACATCAGGCTGACCTGCAGGTCCACGTGTTTGAACCGTAACAACGCTTCAGCAGAAAAGCAACACAAACCATATACAAAAAATGTCTAAAATGTGTTACAAATGTGCAAATTTGCCAATTAATAAAGCAAACACTGCCACTTGTGGGTTGGGGCAAAAGACCCTGTGAACCAGGAGTGAGAGACCATCTGTTTCGTTTTGTTATGAGAGCTTGAGCACAGGGGAGCATCCTGTGCTGGCTTGAAGACCTGAGTTTGGTGAATTTCATCATTTGGTGGTAGGGCTGCACGATTATGGCCAAAATGATAATCACGATTATTTTGATCAATATTGTAATCACGATTATTCATCGCGATTATTCATCATAATAGGGAAAGCATCTGTATTTTTACTGTGCTACTTTTAAACAAACAATATGTAAACAGTTTTCAGTGCAAAATGAAACTTTAAATTAAAGCTGCAAGCAGCATTGGGCGGGCCCTCACCCCTCCGTGCATGTCGGGGACGGCGCGCGTGTCGAAGTGCAGACAATTCGTCCCTTTGTGCCAGTGTTAAGGGTATTTTTATGTGCTTTTATTTTGAAAGAGTTTGGGGCTTTTATTTTGAAAGGCCGAGGATGTCCTAGTGTGTGCTTGACATCAGTACTGGCAGCTGTGGCATGATCACACCAAAATGCAGGCAGACAGAGAAATCCTCATTCAATCCAATGGAGAAATCCAGAAAACCCACCCCTGTTTGAGGTGTCACAGCTCGGTCACCGTTTGAGTTACAGACTTGATTCAAAGTTTAAACGAGTCACGAGACTCGGATCTATAAATCTCCCACGTACATGATATTGCTATCTTTTACCGTTTTTGAGTTATGGCAGTTTTAGTTTGAGTGTTTTCTGCTCCCCCTGAGGCATTTCCGTCCTCTTTCCATCTGCATAGTTTTCAAAGCCGTCAGACTTTTACTTTAGACTGCAGGGGCTTAATTAGCACCAAGTGTCAGCCTGTGTACACCAAACTCCATAGGAAAAAACAAGGTGTTGGTTTTGGCCACTCCGACTTTGAGGGCTTATAAAATCCAAACGATTCAAATTAATAATAAGTCTTTAGCAACTTTTGAAAAGCACTGTGTCCTCTGTCATGTATCAAATTTTCAAGCCATCTGTCAAATGTGAATTGCAATTGTAACTGTAATAATAACAATAATGTTTAAGAAAAATGCTCTGGTATTGAATTAGCAGATATCCAAATTCAGGTATCTAATTGGATTTAGTAATTGGAACTGAAAAGGTTTCAGTGCATCACTTTACCACACACAACTTTTCTTGTTACACTGTTAAATTCAGTAGGGGTTATTCATGAAACTCACACGCAGGGTTAATGAAGCAGTGGTTAAGATTGCAGTGGTACTGGAGGTATTTTCCTGACTCACAAACTCCGCCAGCCGGTAGCCTGGAGGGGATAATGCATTTGATCAAGTGTGTCTGTCCGCAGCTAATCTTGTGTAATACACGCCCTATCAGCCTAAATTTTTTAATGCAAAATTATGACTGTATGATGAAGAACCTCATGGTTGTGGTGATTCAAAAATGTTGAAAAACATTTGTCCTCGCTACTGCCACTCCCTCTCTTCATTCCGTCAAGCTTGTTTGACCACTGCTGCTCTCTCCCTCTCCGTACATACTTCTAACCCTATCAGCCTAATATTTGTAATCCTATTGTGGCCGTGTTCACTCCGATTACGATGGAAAAAATCCAGGACATTTGTTGGTTGAAGCTGATGTAATCTCTCACAAGTGGGGTTTAAAACAGATTACACAGCCTACTGCTTCATAAATGTAAAAACTGACATGTAAAACAGCTGTCACTGCGCAGTGTGTGTGTGTGTGTGAAATAGAGATAAGCTGTGTTTCCATCAATGTATTTTTATGCACATTTTGAGGTATTGCAGTAGATAAAGTTGGAAACAACAACAAAAAAAGCTCAATTCTGTAAAAAAGCTTTAATGCTCACTTAAGATGGTTTTTGCCTTTCAAAAAAGACTTGATGCGCTATATGGGAGATGGAAACACTATTTACATGGTGATGATGTAGTGGAGAACTGGTGACCAATTCCTGGGTCAGACAAAAAAACCTGAACTTTCCATGGTAATTTGCAAATGTTTCAAATGCAATTAAAATATGGGAACCCATTTGGATGGAAAGAAACTATTAACTGACACAGACAGACAGAGAGAGAGCGAGAGAGCAAGCGAGCGAGAGAGACCATATGAATAACAACCACCACAGGTTCGTCAATCACGTTGTTGTAACATTCAGCTGCCAGACGTCACAGCGGTATGGACTTCTGTTCTGTATTGCTTCACATGTAACTTTCAATCAACAGCCTAAATCATAAACACAAAGTTCAAATAAATCTAATCTTCTCTGCTCTGGTATCATCAGATCGGCGTGTGCTAACAGGGCTAGCAGTTAGCTGGTGTTAATAGGACTAGCAGAGGATGTGATGCGAGGCTGTCTGTTAGCCGTCTCCACTGTTTTCTCCTTGTGCTTTAAGCGCATGTGGTTAAGCATCAAGCTGGTGCTTATGCAATATACAAGTTTAACGCCACATATCTTGCACTGCACGTTATCCTCGTCTTTTTTGTCAAAGCATTTCCAGACATCACTCTTCCTGGTCGTGGCATGATGCATGTGACGCCAAATGAGTTTCAGCCAAAACCAATACACTGCGCAGGTACTCCAATAGTACAATGAGTACTCGAGTAATCGTACCCATCCCTAATCAGTGCTGTCCCTGGCAAGAAGTGTAAGAGGTTTTTAATTTTGCATTGTGTGGCAATCTCTTGACATACAAAATTTTGCTGCCATGAGATTCGGTTGTCTGCTATGATCACTGCTGAGTAAAGGTATATAACACGTATTTAGAAATGACTGATGATTTTCAGACCAAAGTAAAGCTTCTCAACAGCAGTAGCAACTGTTATAGTAACTTTATGAATTATTGCAACTCACTCACAAATTAAGCTTTATTGGATTGTAGGGCTGGGTAACAAACTGAAATATAACACATGAAGCTCACTATTTAAATTGAGTGCAGCGTGTAAGTCAGCAGAAATAAATGTTAGTGTGATCATACTAAATAATAACATTTTATGTCCTCTCATTGCCAAGGTTTCAACCAGCATATGCCTTGGTTTGTGTTGATTTTAAATAAAGTGGGAACCACAAGTCTAAACCAGTGTGGAACAGCTGTTTTGAATGTCAGACCTGTGTATAACCCTGCGGTGTGTGTTGACTTACATGAGAGATCCATCAGAATTCCCAATTTCGGCCTCGATCCCTGCCTCCTCTTCCTCTACCTCCTCCTCCTCCTCCTCCTCCTCCCCCCCGTGGGCTGTACATTTCCTTCTCCCGCTTGTGCTTCTCATACCTCTCTGCCATAAGAACAAGCTCCTCAGGGACCTCCTTCACAATGGTCCATAAAGATAACACACACACACATCACCATGGCTACATGACCATTTTCTGAACTCAAGCTTGACTATTTGCTTTCAGGTTGCACATACTATTAAGAAACTTAGGGCTTGGCAGAGAGCCCTGATTCCTCGTTAGGTCACTGTGACCCTTCTCAAAATAAGTTTTCCTTATACCTTGTGTGTATGTAACACTGGACATTTAAATTTATCTCTTGAACGATCTCTTGTAAATCATACCATAATAACAACACCTGGAAGGATTTCAGGTAAATTAAATACAACAGTTATATAAACTTTGCTAACCTGTCCAGCTCGCTCCAGGATGGGAATCAGCTCAGGGGCCATCCTCCAATTTTCTCTTGTTACCAGTGTAACAGCAATACCTGAGCGTCTGGAACATCAACACATCAAAAACATCACAAAATAACGCAGGAGCTGCCAGAACCCAACAGCAGTAGTTTTCAACCATTGTCCCATCACCCTGTCTGCAGGTTTTCATTCCAACAAAACACCACAACAACTTACGTCAATAATATACATATTTTCAGATAGATCCGTTAATCAGATAAATGTCCAGGAATCAGATGAAAGAACTTTTCAGTCACACTGACACATGGCTGAAAACTACTGTCCTGGGAGACAGATGAGCTGGCTTGAAACTGAAATGTGGTCAGGCCAAATCCCAAAGAAAATGTAAGTTAAGGTGTCATTCAGTAAGAGACACAAAATACTTACCCTGCTCGCCCAGTTCGGCCTACACGATGCACATACTCCTCAATGTTTCTGGGGAAGTCGTAGTTGAAGATGTGCGTGATGTCAAAGACATCCAGCCCCCGAGACGCCAGGTCTGTGGCGACCAGGATACGAACCCGACCTGGAAGGACAGATACTTTTAGAGGCTACTCACATTACCCTGTTCGTGCCGTGCCCAAGCACGTTTGACCGCAAAATCCGGATCATTTGACTTGTGTGATCGCTCCATTCCGTGCTTGAATACAGTACACTTGCCCCGCTCTGGCACGGTTGGAGGGGCTCTGCTCCAGCACGGTATGGGCATTCATGCACGAGCGGTCACGGTGGATACAACGTAAATCATGCGACCATCCCTCCCCGTTTCCTCCTGCCTCCGCGAAATCGTTAACTGCGCGCGAATCACCACGTTGTGCAATCAACAATCAACCATGTTGTCTGTGTCGTTGTCCATTGTGCTGCTGCAACCGCGTATAAACACAAGTCACTTTATAATGAAAGGTATACATGGCAGTCTGTGTGCACGGCACACAGCCAGCTGACATGCCACTCCGGCTGTCAGTTGGACACTTTCTGGAGAAGGAGGAAGTTACCTCCGAAACTGTCAAGGTAAATAAACATCCCTTAACCTATGTCTGATTAAAAGAAACCCTTTTAGTTAAAAGGACGACATGATGAATGTATTTGAACTATACTGATTTATGATGAGATCGCACCATGCGTATGTCATATTTCAATGTGATGATGTGCGTACCAGGGGCAATCGTGCTTGAGCGCGTCTGGGCTTTGGGTAATGTGAATGCAGACCAGCAGGGGACTGGGGGGGGCATTTTCGCTTTAGGACGATACAGAGCAACTGGCCCTAATGTGAGTAGGCCCTTATTGTCAACCTATATTTACCTGGGGACATAATAATTTAAATCTAGGAGGTTGTCACTGATATTAATTCTGTAGAGATGTGCCACATCAAATTACAATTTCTGGTGAAAACCCGGGTTGCTTTGATGTTGTCCCCATGTCTATCATTCAGTTACTTTGGGGGTGTAATTGGCTTTCTGTAGGGCTGTGTCTGACTCCTCAGAGCTGGATTTGGCCATTTAGTAACACAGTTCAACTATTTCTCTTTTATTTCATGGACAGATAAGGATAAAGATTTCTGGCAATCAGAAAAGGCATTGGCGTAAGTTTCAGCACTGATCGCTGTTAATAATCATACAAATCATTATCAATCACAATCAAATGCAACAGAGTCATGCCGACACATAAAAATCTATACATTTCATTAATACAGCAGCAAAAACTTTTAAACTGCCAGCCAATTCAAATTACTGTTAGAATAATGAGAGAGTAAGGAGACAGCACACAGGTATTTCTGGTTAAAGGAAGTTCTTGAAAATGTAAACAAGTAAATTATTAGCTTAGACCTAAACAAACCTAAGTTCCATCGAGTATTTATGAATTTAAAAAAAAGCTCTATTGTCACACTCACTTTGAACTGTTCCAACATAAAGCCATTATTTACGCACTGAAAATATATATTTTAGTCTTTGTGTATTTTTTTTTTTTTTTAAATAATGTTCCTGCCAAGTCATTTCCCATTACATACCATCTTTGAAATCCTTGAGAGCCTCTTCACGGTCACACTGCTCATGACCGCCATGGAGACTCTGCACTATCAGACCCTGCAGACACATGTCACTGGACAGGTCATCAGCCCTGCGCATGTATTCAAATACAAATACACAGATAAACAGACATGCATGTGCAAACACACACCTCACACTCATCTAATGCTCAGGGATCAATATAAAAAACAATAATTCTGCATTACTACATTGTTGCACCAACTAAAATGCCCATATTCTATACATTTTGGCTTTGGCTAAGCTATATTTGGTGGAGTTGACAGTGACAGTGAAATGAGAAACAACACAAGGCCTCAAAAAGCCAAACACAGGATACCTGCAGGTTAGATTTATTTTAATCTTTAAGACTTGGAGACTTTTTAATGCTATTCAGAATGAATCTTAAGACCAGAATCACAACAACAAAATCATTCACCTGGTTTTAGGAACAATTTTGTCTCAGTGTTGTCCTAATGTAAGCTTTGATTCCTAGAACTAAGTTGTTGGCTTAGAGCAACAACTTAGTCATCTGCATTTTTCCATGGGCCAGAAATTGCGATTGCCAATTAAATCGTCAATCGGCCAAACCTAGGATCTATTACGCAGTGTCCTGCAGGAAGATGCTTTTTTCACTCAATAACAGTTGCAAATGAGAAAACAAATGAAAACATAAATCAATAAAAATTGGTATGTGAGAACACAGCCTGAAGAGAACCCATCCTGAACTCACATAATCTTCTTTCCAACAAAGATGAGCACTTTATCCTGGGGCTCCATGTTCCTGATGAAGTCGAACACATAAGACTTTTTCTCCTCTTCATGGACAAACAGCACTGTCTGCTTCACTGTGTTCACCGCCTCAAACACAGGAAAACAAGAGGAGCATGTTGACATGTATGCCAAATGCTGCACCACACATCATAGTTGGCAGTGCCCAGTGAAGAATTGCTTTTACCAGTCAAAATGACATTTTTCAGAGAAATGTCACCCTACCTGTTCAACTGTTGTTGATGTGTCACCAAATTCCAGCACATTCCAGGACAAAACAATATGATTCTGACTGTATGTTTCCAGTGAATACAGCTAATAACAGCATCAGTGTGATGATTTCCACTCACTGCCAAGTCCAGGGTGCCCACATACACCATCATGGGGTCCTTCAGGTAGGATCTGGCCAGTCGCCTCACGCCAGGAGGCCAAGTGGCACTAAAAATGTCAAAAGGTGAGGGGATGAGTCGTAAACTATGTCATATCAAATTATTTTTTATCCCTTTTGGAAAAATAAGCCACTGGCTTGAGTTCTGCATCCAATGCTTCTCAAAGACAATCTAGTTAGCAAAGGTGTGAAACTTTGCACAACTATCCCATGAGACAGGTGTGTAGGAGAGGGTCATCAAATCAAAAGTTACAAAAAAACTCTCATAAAGTGACAAAGTTCCAATAATACATTTATTTTGCAATATTTCGGTACAATGCATTAGTCAGGCAAAACTCTTTGTTTGTCAATAAGTTAGTATCCTTATAGCCTTTAAAAATAACTTGTGTTTCTTTTGATTTTCTTCATAAATGATATTGTACAAGAAAATGTTACTTTGAAAAAAGGTGGATCCTTCAATTCCAAGTGTGATTCATGTGCAATGTTAAAGTTTAGTCATTAAACACTACTAGTTTGTTTAACAGAGCAAAGCATATTTACCTCAACAACAATAATATGACTACCCTTCAAGCACAATGTAAATGTCATGTTGACATGTCGCAGATGTCTATATTTTGCATCCTCATAATTTGGCACATATAAACACTGCAATGCTGCATTGCTGTTGTGTGCACAACAGCCAGCTTGAGTTCTTGTAATAACAATTAAACATCCACGGCTAGAATATGCCAATACAGGCAGGAATACTGAAGCACTGAACACCTTTTACTCTGGTATTTTTTGTGGTCTTCTGTTTCCATGGCAATATTGAAAATCTTATATTAGGTGATAAAGACTAGGGCATTTGTGAACAGAACATGCAAGTATAGGGCTGGGCAATTAATCAAAAAATAATCGAAACCGACATTTAGGGCCCTTAACCGACATAATCCTGCCCATGTCGGTTATTCCAGTTACCGCACCACAACACGTCACATCACAAAATGCTCCTGTTGTCATCGTAAACATGGTCCGTTCGTCCTCACTCAGGCTGTACACTGCAAACTTCCAGCAGTTTAAGCAGCACGGATTAAAAAGAGAGACGCCAAAAGAGCCTCACCGCACCGTTTAGCGCACAACCATCACACAGCTTGGCTGCTAAGAACAACAGAAGCTAACTGACGTCATGATGTCATATGTCCATCGCTCCATGATTCTGGGTAGTGAATAAGAATAATATAGATATGATAAAAATATATAGCCTAGATACTGATGATTAATTATTGTACTACTACTACAACTACTACTACTAATAATAATAATGATAATAATAATCATTAGGGAGCAAAATTCTGAGAAATTAATATAGCCTGCTTACTATGCAGGCACGCTATATTATTATTAGTGCATATATATACTACTCCTAATAATAATATAGCAATAATATTACTTGAAATAATGTTTGTTTAGAAGAGATGCAGCTTTTTGTAGTTTGACATTGCCTTTTTGTTTGCAAAAGATTCAAGCTATTATAATCGGTAATAATCGTTCATTAATCGTAATGGAGGTAAAAAATTCAATTAATCGTGATTTTGATTTCTGCAATAATCGCCCAGCCCTATGCAAGTGTATGTCAACACCCTTTCCAAACAGCCTAAATGAGTATGTTTGAAATGGACTGTTTTCATTTTATGCATACAGAGACTGTGCTACCAGTCTTTTTCAATGATCTGTTTGTTCTCTTGGGATATTTTGTCTTTGGTCATGTCCTTTGTTCATGAAACACAGACCAGTTTTCTTGAAAGTGCCTCATGTGACTTGATTTTTACCTGGTCATGACAGTCTGTCGGTCTGGACGGATATCCAGGAGAATCTTCATAATCTGAGGCTCAAAGCCCATGTCTAGCATTCGGTCTGCCTCATCCAGGACCTTATCCAATGATAAGTAGTTTCAAAAACAAAAAACAAACCAAAAAAACAGAACATACACACCATACTTAAAAAAAAAAAAGAAAAAAAAAGAAAAAAAAAAGAATAGAAGAAAATCGACTAGGTTCACAATTATTCATAGTCACACACAAAAAGAACTGTTATCACTTATGCCTTCATACCCATTCATACCCACTCATAGACACACACACACACACACACACACACACACACACACACACACAAAACCACAACATGCGGTCAGCTGACCAAGTAGGTGATGGAGCGCAGATTGATGATCTCATTCATTTGCAGATCGTGAAGTCGGCCTGGCGTTGCGATCACTATGTCCACTCCACTCTTTACCACATTGACTTGACCCCTCCTGTCCCCACCGCCATAGATACACATACTGAGAGAGAGGGGGGAAGAGAGAGAGAAACATTCTCTAAGTCATGCTGATGGTTTCATGGTTCAAACAGAGCTTTGAAACAAAAACTTCATGTATATCAAAATTCATGAGGATCATATTAGGAGCGGTAATGTGGGAGGACTCATTTTCTGAACTGGAATATGTCAACTTGGTAGTCAAATGGTAGAGCTTAAAAGACTTGCATATCATTATTAAACAGGTGAGTGGGCACATGGACAGCACAACACAAAACACTGCCAGCCCATGACACGGTAGGGTTATATTCTTATACAGGAGCTATAAAGTGTAATTCTTTGCTACTTTAACATTACAATATCCAGAAACCATTAACCTTTAAAGGCAGAACTAAGAGAATGGATGGCTGCATTTTGCTGTAAGGAGTCTTATCTTGATAATCTGTTGAATGCCTCTGGATCCCTCTTAACATGTTCAATGGGTTTGGTTGGGCTGAAGCAAACAAGAAGGAGGATGGGTTGTATAGCCTGTAAAAACATGTAATAACTCTGTTCTGAAGAGTGCTGTATAAGTAAAGTTTTTTAGACTTTTTCCCCATATATGGTGCAACTCCACTCAGTTTACAAATGGTGTTACGTCCTTGATATCAACCTGTTGAATTTAAGCTTGAAATATAACGATGCAGGCCTCTTGTACCTCTTGTAGCCCTTGTAGCTGTACTTGCTGCACTCAGCTTCAATCTGCAGAGCCAGCTCCCTGGTGGGAGTCAGCACCAGCATGCCTGGACCACCTCGCTCAGCCCTGGGTCTGAGGAAGGAAGGAAGAAAGCAAGGAAAAGATGGACGAACAAGGATGGAAATGAAAAGATGGTCAAACAGATAAGGAGAAAGTCTGACACAATCATAGGCACAATAATTAAAGGTGCAGTCCATTGAAAAGCGGGGAAAGCATCCCCACTTTGTTTACATTTAAGAGGTATATGGAACATGAAGTGCCACAAAAATAACAGAAATTGTTAGCTAGCAGCTGGGGTCAGGTGCACTCTGATAGGGTGTATGCCTTTTTTGAGCTTTTTACAAGGCAAAATGCAATCAGGTTACATATTAAGTCAATAACGACTTGGCGTTTTTTTTTCCTACCTGATTTTCGTCTCACCCCTTACAACAAACAAAAACAAGCCAGATCATTAGACAGACACACTGTGCCACAGTGCATGGCGGTTAACCTTTCTCCTCTTTTTCTTGCATCCTCTGAGAACTAGATAGAAATTCCTGGTTCCTTGTTGTTGTTTTTAAGTCTTTTTTAATTTGAGAACAAAGAACATGAGGTCGTCATGGTGTTACAATTTCAGCTCACAGTACATTTTTATACATACATCTTGATATTCCATGTCACACTTTACTCAGTGGTGTAAATACGCCATCCTTTTTTCCCAGTATTTATTACATTTCTCCAATTGAAGCCTTAAAATAAATCAGTCTCTCCATACAATATATTTCATTTACAATACACCGCCATTGGTCTGAAGTTGAACGATCAACCTGCCACCATTTTCAAATTATAGCTTTCCTACTACTTGCCAAGAGAATCTTTATTAAATACTTATCTTTGGATAAAACAATTTCTGGTATTTTTCCTTAGTATAGTGAAAGGGATGAATACGTCAACAATATCTCCATTATTATGGATCTCAGGTGCCACCTCTTGCCAATATGTTTGTATTTTAGGGCATGCCCAAAAAATGTGGAATTTAGGAGACAATTTATTAGTGAAGAATCACACTAAATTCTTCCATCCAAATTGCCTCCAGCATCCTGATTTTGTAGTAGTTGTCTGAGATGCACATATCTCTGTCCAGTCCTCCCCTGTTATTTGAGAGTCTGATTCTCGCTCCCATTTTTGTTTAATGTAGTTTGTAGAGTCTTATATTCTTCCATATATTTTAGAAATCAATGTGTTACTTCTCTCTATAGTATATACATCAGAAAATATAGTAATCAAGTTATATTAGTTTGTTTTTATGTTTTGCACTTTTTCCCTAAAATAATGTCTAATTGGCAGGTACCTAAAAAGTCCTACTTCTCTAGTCCAAATGCATCTGCTATATCCTGATAACTCTGTATGTGACTATTTGAGGTGACTTAACAGAAAGACGTGATGCCCCTGCTCACCAACAGTTTGAATTTCCCACCCAACCTTGCAGGTTCAAATCCTGGATCATATGCTATCTAACTCAAGACCTCTGCGTGTTTCTCTAACTGTAATTTCTTCAGTAACCTAAACCACAGCTTATCAAAAAATAAAGTCCTTTGGTTTAATCTGTTTTAACTCATTTCGGCCTGATTTTTGTTACCCAATAGTGACTGTATTGGAGTATCTGTAATTTCCAGCATTTTCCATTTGGATTCACAGTTTGGTAGACACCAACACACTAGAGGATTTCATCAAGCAGCATATATATATATTTTTTTTTATTATAGTTTCTAATTATAGTGTCTTGAATTTCACCCGAGTTCTCCTACTGTTCCAAATGAACCCTGAAATCATCCTATCCCATTCGTTAAATTGTTGTTGGGATACTTGATTCCTCATGTGTTCCTAAGTCATTCTTGATGAGAACCTTGCCTAAAGCCTAAAATTCTGGACTCACACAATCTGTCCGTCCACATGGATAAAACCTGGCAACAAGTAGGCCAGGGTCTTCCCTGTTCCTGTCTGGGCAATGCCTATCAGGTCCTCCCCACTCAGCAACACCGGCCATGCCTGAGACTGGGATAGGAAACAAAGGAGGGGCCAAGATTAAAATTATCATAACAAAATGCTTTTCTTCAACATGGACAGAGAAAAACTACAGGAATTATGTGACAAACTGCACCCAGAAATTAAAAAACAAACAAAAAAAAAAAAGAAGAAAACCCCACAAAACAAAATAGCAAATTCACAGCTGACATTCAAAAATAATTCAAAACAAAACAAACAATCTGTTTTACTTTGGGGCCAAACAGAGCTAAGACGAGCTTACACAGTGGGAATACAAATGTATTGACATGACAACAACAAGCCCTAAAAAAGAGGTAGTCCTATTGAGAGTAACATTCTCTTTTTCAAGGAAGATCTATCTGGCCAAGAGAGTAGGTGCAGATAAACAATGTATAAAAGCAAACAAAATCACTTAAAGGCAAAGAATAATGTCAAAATTTGAAACTTAAATGTTCAAAAATCAGCAGCCCAATTAAATGGCAGGTGTTGATTTATTAAATTTAAAAAATGTTACACAAAACTGCATCAAGAATTAGTAGAATGTATAAATGTGTAGATAAAATGTTGCAATTAATGAGTCTAGTTTAGAGTTAGGGCAGCTGTGTATAAAGACTGCTAAACGGGTGTTCACAGATACCAACCTTTTAGCATGGCATCAGCATGTAATAATGATAATACACAGGTTATTGAGGACAGAAGAGGATGGAACAGGTTACCAGATTTCCTATGGCTACATGAGAATGGCTAAACTAATCACTCAGATTATTTTGCTTGATACGGTGATCATGACAATTACTCACTATTCATTTTTAAAATATACTCTTCCAATGTAAAACTCTGGATTATTTCAACTATAGTTACTGGTCAAAGTAAAAACAAACTATTGTAAAATTCTGTAATTAACTCACTGATTCTTGAGAATTTGGATAAATCATGTCCCACTAAGAAAAATGCTATTTCTGCTGGAAATTTACAACATTTTAATGAATAAAAAGAATCAAAGGCATAATCAGGGGGTCCTTTGCACATTTGTAAGGTTTTTTCATAGGTTTATTTTTAATTTGTATTAATTTAATGATTATATGTTGGCCCATGCCCTACAAAACCAGTTGTCCTCGGATAGGAGATAATCATTTCAACTTGATTAAAACAACAAAAAGTAATAATTTCACTGAATAATATCTTTACCACATGAAAGAGTACATCATAATATGTATTAAAAACTACAAACGATGGGTTTTGAACAATATTTACTATTATTTTGTGGTTGCTAAAAATGTGTCCCAGATATTCGTCACCACCATCAGATATTTATTTAAAAAATAATAATAAAAAAACTACAAGGTCAATTACATTCCTGAGGAGCCCTTTTCAAACCTTCAGCTCTACTGCATGCTTTAAGACCGCTCAGGCTCCTGGAAGTTTTCTATTTTCTCTTAAATCTCTTCATATTTTTGGACACTGCCACTGTCACAACCATAAATTGTCAACACCGTCACTTCTGTATAAAAAATATTAAATTAGATTATGGAATAAATGTATACTTTTTAAGAAGAGGTCTGATGCAGGTAGCAACAGGGCGAAAACAAGCTGGCTAATGTGAACAACTCATGCTTATCATGTGAAAGAGTAGGTTTTTGTCACCACCGTCAGACGTCACCACCGTCAGGTTTGACGGTGGTCTGACGGTGATGACTGAAGTCTGAAAAATGCTTGTAACAGTGCTCAGGATTGTTATTTTTTATACCAAATAGTTAAATAAAGTTGTTAAGCAAGAAGCCATTGACTTGAGTGGTATAAATTTTGGCAATGTATGTTTTAATGAGGCAACTGTCACCACCGTCAGATTAGTGTCACCACCGTCAGATGCAGTTAAATTGGTTTTAAATGAATATGTTTACAATATGTTTCTTTGGTGCTGTTGAGTTATTAAAGTAATTGTCTCTTTAATACAAAAATATGTTTTTCAAATTTAAAAAAAAAAACATTATGGTGATGGTGTTGACAAAAACAAAGTAGCCTAATAACTGGAAAAACCTATTTTATGAAAAAAATGCAAAATGAGGAGGTTGCACCGGTAGATTGCTGAACAGCCAAGACCTTGGCCTATAATGATATACCTTCAGATTTTGTAATTTAACACACTTTTTTTTTTCAAAATTAAAACCTGTTTTATCCAAATTCCCAAGAATCAGTGAACTAACTCTGTAATATATGATTACACATAAATAATTGTGAAGCCCAAATATATTCAAACAGCAAGAACCCTGCTACTAGTTTCTACTTCCACGACTACTTTGATTACTGATCTATAAATAGGACAGCAATATTAACTATAGCTCAGTGCTGCTAGCCCCTGAAGATCATTTATGCCCACAATCAGCATATCAACTACAAAACCAGAACATCATGATATCTGTTTCGGTACACTGCAAAAATTAGTTTTATGCCTTAGCTCAACTAAAATTGTGTGCTACCAGAGCACTTCTAGGCCAAAATAATGAAACATCTGGAGTGATCTGTTGCAGAAACAAGCCAGAACATAATGAACCTCCAAACCGCATCATTACATAGTCAAGTCAGCTTTATTTGTATGGCACATTTAAACCAAAGTGCGTCACAGAGTAAAATATGCATCCTTCAGGACAAGTCTGACCCCGTTTGATAAAAGTTGCACAACTCATGTGGCGTTCCTTTCTGCCAAGACAAGCAATCTTTATAAAGAAACCAGCCTGTCTCTAGGCTCTCACAGTATAAAATCGAACAAACTCTTGAGCTGACAACAACTGTGGCCCGAATCATAAGAATTTTTATTTTTAGCATCAGCTGCTCAGAAATGCAATCATCACTGGTTTATTATCTTTTAATAAGAACATTAAAACTGTATCAGACAGCTTTGCAAACTACCGTCGCAAAAACAGAGGAAGAGGTAAGCAGATTAAGAACTGAATTTCAGGACCCGGAAACAGTGTAACATGACAAATGTCAAGTGCACACAGCACACTGATGCTCCCCAAAACAGCTGGTCTGTGATTTGGCGTTATGGCAAAGGAAACAGAGACAAGTGAGGTGATGAAATGTTGGTGCGTCCAGCTTTCTCTGAATGGAGCACTCACTCACTGCTGAGATACACTTTGTGTTTGGCTCTAGATTTAAATTCATCACCTCTTGGTACGCATACCTGCAACCAGGACTTCTTTTGGGCAACCAGGGCAAATCTATTACATCTCACAGGGGATGGGACACTGCCTTATGCCATAAGATGACTGATAACGTAGAAAAAAAAAAAGCTCAAGTTTGTTGAGTCAAAAACCACTGGGCAACATGGTAAATTTTGGTGTCTATGTCGAAAACATTTGTTTATTTAACCACAATCTTGGCCAGGTGAAATGTTGCATCACCAAGCTCTTTCAACTTCCATTTCTGCAAAAACTCAGCACTTGACTTTCTGTTATGCCTTTGGTTAACTGGGGTATTTCCAAACACCAGATCCAAGTGATTCATGGTGATTACCAGAAAACAAAACATTTACCAAGAGGAGAGGAGCGTGTTCCAGTTTGCTTTGAGGAACAGGAAACTACTTGGTAAACAAAATAATATTACAGGAAGATACTGACAGGTGATTGTGTAACTGTGCGCGTGTGTGCAAGAAAAGAAAAGCTCTTTTTCCTGCCTGGACAATCCCTGGGTGGCTGCCTGTTTCATTTTCTCTACTGCCTTGATAAAAATATTTCCAGTGTCAGCAAAACATGTATGGAGTATTTTCAGTTCAATGGCTCGTTTGCTTACCATTTAACTCTTTCAATGCTGAATTAACAAGATGACAGTGGCAATAGCAATCTAGATGGGTACTACAGCTTACCACTTGTACTGGCAGAACAAAAAAATCAAGTTTATGTGAATTTCATTAGCAGCACTGTTCAGAGGATTTCACTACTATTTGTTACAGAAGAAGAGCTACAACTGTTCACCGGTGTGGACAAGGTGAACTTGTGATTGAAATTCAGAAATAAAAGTTTATTTATATACAGTTACTTCAGTGGTATTTCAAGAGTTTATGGTCTTGTTATTCTGCTCTTTGCACTGGAGCCACTCGTGTTAAAATGTATCTATAGTTGACAATTCAAGCTACTTTGGATACAAGCACTCTAAGTGTACATAAAATGCATTTTGCTAGAAATACTGGCTATAGTAACTCATGTGTGTGTGTACATATATATATATATATGTGTACACACACACACACACACACACACACACACACACACACACACACACACACACACACACACATATATACATATATACATACACACATGTCCTCACTATGGCAGGTAAACCAAAAAAAAAAAAAAAAAAAAAAAAAAACACCTTTTCATATACCGTATTTCACCAATGAATCGCCCGGCCGCAAATAGCCTCCTGGTTCTTTTAAATGCCTGGGGTTTGCACCCATTTTGCCTATTAAACTCCCACCCAAATAACCACCGGGGCAATTATTTGCATTACACTGAGGTAACCCAAAATAAGGCTATTCACCTTATTTTTGCAGAAGTAAACAGTTAGCCACACAATAACTGTGCGGCACTTCTGTGTTCTGTCAAAATAAGAGAGCTAGCTAACGTCTTAAATCGACCGACTGTAAATATGTTGGACATTAACTGTCATCACAATAATTGCCTGGTGAAGGTCTGTGCAAAAATAAAGGCCTGCAGCGAATAGCCGCCTGGTTCTTTTAAACGCCCGGGGTCCAAGTTGATTTTGCGTATTAAACGCCCGGGCGATTAATTGGGCAAACACAGTAAATTTTGTTTCCTTAAAAAAAAAAAAAAAAAAAAATCAAATTTAGCTTCTTGACTATACGATGGGACACAGCATCGAGATGAAGCATTATCAAATGCATTTTCCATACCTGGGTAGGAACCCTGTAAAAAACACTTTAGGGTGCCTGGCTTATACCTGGATGGGGGTTGGTTTAGTAAAACCAACTCGGTGAATATTGTCCATGATCTCTGGATAGAGCTCAAAGGCTTCCAGGAAGGTTCGGCAGGGGTTGGGAATTGAACGTTTCTCCCCCTCCTCCTTCAGGTCATCCACAAAGATATTGTTATTCTCCTTTCTGTGGACAAAAGACAGGTGGCACCGGTTTAGTGAGCCACCTCATGCTCGAGCTACCTTAACTCATGTCATGCAACCGAGATTATCATAGGCCAAAAAAACAAAAAAAAGAAAAAACGAACCTCGACCGAAACAGTCAAGGTTCGTAAAACATCCCTTAACCTATGTCTGATTAAAAGAAACCAAAACGTCTTTTAGTTAAAGGAAGACATGATGAATGTTGTGATTTTGAGTTGCGAGTTAAAAAGACTGATAATACAGCAAACCTTTTCTCACCTTAAAACTCCAAGTGTTGTGTGTGTAGTGTATTGAATTTGTGTGTCATACAATATGGGATGTATTATGTTGCCATACATGTCCTTTGTGAGGGTTTGGTACACATATTTAAACTGACCTGACTGACTTAAAATCTTAAATGCCAGGAGAGAGACCTGACTGGCACCCAAAATAAACACACAAAACTAGTCCTTAAAAAAAAAAAAAAAAACTGTCACAAACTGGCTTCTGGAAGGTGCACCCTAACACAAGGTATCTATGTAAATTCATAAGGTTATTATATTAAAAGATTACTTTATATAATGTAGCTTCATTAATAAATTAGGTTTATGTTACTGGAATAATAAATGTTTTGATTCGGGTTAGGCTAACATCATTGCTTGTCTGTTCTGACTCTAACGTTACATTAACAGCACTATCGGCTTTTTTGACTATCGGCCAAGTAAACAACTATCGGCACTATCGGCTATCGGCCAAATCCACTATCGGTCGTTCTCTAATATCTACCCTAAATATTGGTTTTAAGCATCCTTGACAGCTAACAGTATTTACAGGTACCTTAACTGTACCTCATATAAATCTGCTTTTAATTCTTACAGCCCTGCTTTTCCCAATGACAAATGGAGAGGTGAATAAATCATACCATCTATTTACCAGAGGCTGTAAAATAATTCCTAAGAAAACAATTCCTACAACAAATAGTTAAGGGAAATGAGGTGGCCCAAAAAAATCCCCAAGAGTCTCTAAGAATATCCAAGACATTGGCAGTCTACAAGCATATAATACGGGATAAGATAGGGACAAGCCTCAATAAAAAGCATAATACAGGCATATTTGATCCCTAGTTTCTCAATATTGTTATCACTATATCATGAGCTGATCAGGATTGCTGTAAATAGGATATTGCATCTGGAAGTAACCACACATACACTTGGTGTCCAGTATAGTCTAATATCATGTGTACACTGTTTCTCTCTCCATCTTTATTTACACTATAAGAGGATAGTGTAAATAGCTGCTAAATAGCTGTTAAAATTGTTAGCCTAACACTGCCAGGTTTACCTCCACTCATCGACTTCCTCTGTTGTAAGCATGGCTACACTCTTTGCCTCAGTGTAGAACTTCTTTTTAAGGGGCGGGAGGTCTGAGGATTTCAAAATGGAAAATATTAGAAAACACAAATCTGCAAAACTCAAACAATTACCTCTTGCTGCCATTTGGAGCTGCTAATATGCAAAGTTGGCAGGTACAGCCCTACTAATCAAAGTTTTTTGTTTGTGTGTTTGTTTGTTTGTTTTTTCATCTTTTTCATGAAGCACTCTTAACTACTGTTACATAGTGTTTTATAAACAACAACCTATTATATGTTGATCTTATTGGTTTGTGTTAATTGGCTTAACAAGCTGGTCTATCTGGGAATGAACAGCTTAAGTTATACCCTCACAAGCACAGCAGTGGCAACGTGTATGCACTCACCCTTCCATTTCAGCTGCTGAAACTTCTCCTTGTTCTGTCTTATGGCTGTCCAGTCAATGACTGCATGGGGTTTTTCACCTGCTTGTGCAGCCTGCACTTGTGCAGCAGACCAGACAGAGTCATGCCTTGCTCCTCCATTACCACCACTTCCACTTCTACTTCCACAGCTTCCACCTGGGATGCACAGTAAACTGGATTTAAATCAAAACTACAATATGGCTATCTGTGATGACTACACTGCAAAAGGCAGCAATTAGATTTGCTGTGCCTAAAGCAGCTGGTGAGGACAAGCTGTTGTAAACTGCTTCTACTGCTTCTACTCTGTGCATACAGTTTTTTGATGACTGCCTCACTGATCACCGTTTGACTTGCTGGTTTCATCTGTTTCCATTCTGGAAATAGATAATGTACAGCTGAACAGCTGGAACTTGCTGTATCCCATACCAATTTCTTTAGTTTGCTTATGGATATTTTATGGACCAAAATATATCTAGAGCCAACACCTTGCAGATGAACACTGTATTTCTTAACTCATTGGCTGCCATTGACGTCTATAGACGTCAATTCAAATCCAAACGTTAACTGCCAAAAACGGCATACGACGTTAATTAGACTTTTCAATGGGGCATGCTAGGAGAGGGCCGGCGAAGTTTGTGCTCGAATCTGCATCAGAAAGGATCAAAACGATAGAGAGAAGGCAGAGAGGAGAGAGAGAAAAATGTTGCAATGTCGCAAGTTTAGGCAGCTTACGCTAGAACAGAGTGTGTGTCGCTGTGATTCTAGTAGGAAGACGGGAGCAAACTTGAGAAAGGATTCTTCGAATTCCAGTGACTCCGATGGTTACCATGGAGACAAGCGACCTAGGCAAGTTGCGCTAGCCGCGGAGGCTAATGTTGCGTTCAGGCGCCATCTAAAAAAAAAAAAGAAAAAAAAAAAAAAGAAAACTGACCACCAACCCCGGCTTTGTCATAGCTCACGGCAATCTAGTCGCGTTTCACCGCAGCCCAGCCCTGTTTACATAATTATTCTGTGAATAGTTGAGTTGTCTGAAAATGGCTGGCAGCCAATGAGTTAACAGTGGCTACAAACACTGGTTATTTGGTGACTTAGGAATTTAACCTTTTCAGGGAGGAGATAAAAGGTCAAAACTAGATGCCATCTGAGATGCACTTCTGACATTTGTAGATTACTATATGAACTGGATGGCAACTGGATGACAAACACTTCTGGTCTGGAAATTGTTTAGAGCCACCATATCCACTACTATATAAGAAACCTTTCTTCATACCACTGCGGAATTGAGAGCTTCCATCTGCCATAAGGTCGTCAATCATCTCCTTGACCTTTTGCTGGGCAGCAGAGGACCCAAAGACGACCACTTCACTCTCATAGTCTCCTCTTTTTATCTGCAAAAAACCAGAAAGGTTAAACAAAGGGCACAGTGTTTCAATTACATACATTTTCCTTCAAACTGATATGAAATGTCATGAAGTCACAATTACACGACTCAGTGGAGCTATTCACTCCACTCTATAGTCAGGTGCTTACTCTCCACTTTGAGGATGAGCAACTGGAACAGTGACAGGACGTCAGTCATTTACAAAGTCATGATAAGTGAATAAACAAGACTAGGTCAAAACCAAGTACACAGCTGGACCATGTATGAAACACCAGAGGGCTTTTAATTTGAAACAAAAAATACAGGAAGCAGTGATGCTCTGCTGACCAATATGTTACACCATCGGTCCATCACTGAGTCAGTCAGTCAGTCAGTCACAGATTTTCATGTTTATAGCACTGGCTTGCTGAAGTCCAGCCAACAACAGCACAAGTACAGTAGTTTCTCTTCAGGCAGAGTGACAAACAGGGCAGAAAATAGTATTACTTTATCAGAAATCAAGAAAAAAAGGTAGATTTAACTAGTTAATGTTAAGCCAGCCAGGTTTTACAGTTTAAATGAACATTTGCAGTGTATTCTCTACCGATGTTCATGGCCAACCAATTATTAGGCTACTAAAATTCATAATATATCATATATGTTCTAATGTTTGTTTTACAATAAAGTATCATTTTATTTCATGTTTTTAAATTACCTACTGATATTCATTCCAGCATGCACACATCAGGTACAACAAAACCCTTTCCCCCTGCTGCTGAAAAAAAAAAACAAAAAAACAAAAACAAAACTGTAGACTTCAGAGCATCTGTTTGATATCAATATTTTTCATGTCATAATCTTGTGCCAAATTTGACTCAGACTTGGCCACAGTGGATGTGAACTTTCAAAAAATGGAAAGCGGAAAAATTGGTAATTTTCTTGCCCCCAGCACTACAAACAATTTCAGGGACAATTCACCTTCTTCACCTCACCCTCATGAGAGGGATTAGATGCACGAGTGCCACAGACTCCAGTGATAAAACTTTGATGTAAAAATACAATTTCAAGAGTAATAATCATAGTCACAGCTGAAAATCATCTCAGTAGCTACAATTAAACATTTCCCATGGCTGAGTTACATTTCAGTTACAAGATGAGTTACAAGTTGGTTTATTGTTTTAGAATGAATGAAAGTCAATCAGCAGGGCAGCCATTCACCTTCTATACACTTAATAAATTATTTATTTCATTTAATACATTACGTGCACAAAAGTTTTTGTTCAACCATTAATATTCATTCTTTTGGAGAGAACTGTTCACAGTTTAAAGCCTATTTGGGTCTTTAATGGGTCTCAATTTGCTCTCATTGTGGTCTTGATTTGTTCCTGATCCCCTTTAGCCCTAGTCTGGGCTTTAATGCAACTAAACCTGGTCTTGGAATTGACTTCGACGAGTGGTGGTTTGACAACAGCACAGGCAGAAAATCTACATATCCAGGACCAATGGACAAACTTTTTGGAACCACCAAACAGATGAACTTTATAGTGGCTAGTGTTACTTAAAGCCTTGCAATTACAGAACTATGCGTGTCTCATTCGCTCAACTATGCAGGCTCTGTGTGAGTGTGGCTATCTTCTTCCCAGGTGCCAGGTGGGGTCTCCTTGGAGTATTTTCTATGAGGATTAAGTCAGGGGTGTCATCGTGTCTGTTGTGAACATGTGGGCATGTAAAGCCCTTTGAGGCTGTAAACGGTGATATTGGGCTCCAAATAAACCGCATCTTGAGATGCAGCATTAGCCAACTTACTTTGATTCTTGCACCAGTGGTTTCTTCAAGTTCACGAATTTTGGCGCCTCCGCGACCTGTTGGGTGGATTGTAGGATTGTACAGATGCATCTCAAAAAATTAGGATATCATTTTCTTCAGTAGCAATTTGTGAAATTTAATTTAAAAAGTGACTTTCATATATTTTGAGATTCATTGCACATAAAGTGAAATATTTCAAGCGTTTTCGTTTTAATTTTGATGACTGCGGCTTACAGTTCATGAAAATCAAAAATCCAATATCTTAAAATATTAGAGTATTACATAAAACCAATCAACAAAAGGATTTATAATGCAGACATGCTGGCCCTCTAAAAAGTATGTTCATTTATGCACTCAATACGTGTTCAGTGCTCTCCCTGCATGAATGACTGCATCTATGCTGCTGGCATGGAGACCATCAGCCTGTGTCTCTGCTGAGGTGTTACTGAAGCCCAGGCTGCTTTGATGGCAGCCTTCAGCTTGTCTGGACTGTATATAAAGTTTGTTATAACCACTCCTAAATGTTTCACTTCCTTTTTAACTGGAATCTAATATAAATCATCAGGGGCTCAAATGGGATAAACTGGTGTTATTCACATGGGTGCTGTATGGAGCCCATCAAGGGCCCATTGTCAACCCATGTGGGGCCTCCATGGAAACTGCAGACAACATCAGCAGAGCCCCAGCTGGGTATCCCAGATGGGCTACACATATCAGCCCAGTTGCAACCAATTTGGGCCCCAGATGGGTGTGCTGGCTAGGGGATGGTCAAATATGGCACCTAAAGCTTGACAAAACTACAGTCACTTGTGCAAGAGCAGCCCCGACCAAGTACTGAGTGCTTAAATGGACATATTTTTCAGAAGGTCATCATTTGGGTATTATAAATCCTTTTTGATTGGTCTTAAACAATATGATATTTTGAGATACTGGAGTTGACAACACCGGCCGTTACATCTTACGCTTTGGCACTGCAGCTTAATGGACATTTCACAGGAAGCTAGCTGACATCATTTTGGCGGAGGTTAACTTAATTTAAGTGACCTTAAGGATACTGCAGTGGTAACTATATTGAGGTATCTAGCTGTGCTAACGGCCAATTACTGGTGGTTAGCTGATAATGTAGAGACTTGAGGCAGGAAACAAATTTTATCGACTTAACCAATCACTCTCCCAACTGCAGCGTTGTCCAGACCAAAAGTCATGGGAGGAGCGGAGTCCGACTTTTCCTCGGCGGGGCTCCGGACTTCCCGGCCTCCACGGTCCATACTCCGGGAAAACCCTCCACTGTTGCCTCCATCCCTCCAACTCCTGCCCTCCACATCACCTCCATCACGCCGACCTCTCCCTCTCCCTCTTCGTGGTACGTTGCTCACATCGAAATGAGCGTTTTCCGCCTGGCAGCCATTAATGGTCAACTTCCATTCAGCTCGGGCTGGTTTACTGGCAAACTTCTGTTTAGCGTTGCCAACTTCATCATACTCTTCCTCCCAGTCCGACATTGTAAATTCGCCCAACACCCGGAAGAAGGTTAGGAGAAGTTGTTGTCTGCGGAGTGCAAAACAGGAGCCTTAACTTTAAGTATTTTCCACGTTACAGACCACTTGCGGCGTTATTTTTTCTTCTAACCTGCACTGCGCGAAGACCGTCCCTACCCTACTTTTGATTGGCTAAACCTAACTCTAGTCCCACCCCCATCCGTTATTAACCAACTCGACCAACGAAGGCAACGAGTACTAGCCAATCAGAGGCCGAGTCCGCGGAGTGCCTGTGGAGAAAAATGAAGGCGCACCTGCCTCACCTGCGGGCGAGGTTTTTTTTTCTTAGTCATTTGAATGGCTATTTTGGCTTATACTCGCCACAACTTCCTACATCCTAAAATAAGTTAGTAGCTAACCATAAATTTGGTTTATTTTAGTTAAAATTTTAGTTACAATTTGACCAGAATTTGGTAGCTCCTGGCAATTGAAAGTTAAGCGAAGAATAAAAATAGCCTTGTGTAACATTAAGGATTTGCAAATTCCAACACACTTTCCATGTAGTTCAGGGCATCTTTACAATGTTGTAGAGGGCAGCGTTGAAAAATCCACTGGTGTGACCTTTGCATTTATATATTCTGTCTTGTTCTGCAATGCTGGGACTTTTATCAAATCAAAGATGAAGTATTACATTGCACTGATATGACTGAGAAAACACACACACACACACACCAAGAGATTTTAGTTAAGTTGTAGTTTATTGATGAATAATAAAATTATTTTTGCATTTCTCATTCAAAGAACATATGTGCACTGTAATAAATTAATTTTAAAGAAATAATGTTAACATTATCAAGCTTTAAGGCCAGTTGTGTAATAAATTATTGTTCAAGCTGTAGAGAAAACTGTAGGTTATTACTAGGTTTTAAGTTTAGCAATCAAAGCTCTATAAAGTCTGTGGCTAAAGTTACAAGAGTTAACTTCATTAATGGATGTACAACCCAAAATAAACATCTTCTCTCATGACATTAACCATAGACTGTATACTAAGATTCCTGTAGCCCAGAGGAAAAGAGGAAGAAGAAAAACAAAGCTTTTTGAATGCAAAAAAGGCACCATTAAGCAATTTACAGGATGCAAAATGATGATGGGATAGTTTTATGAGGGTAATAATCCATCCAATTTCCCAGCTGGATGTGTCCATAGGCCTTCTTTCTTATCCAAAATGTGTTCCATGTCTTGCCCCAAAGTACTTTACAGTTTCGGTCGGCCTGCTTGTAACAAAACTTGATAACAATAACATATATGTTCCATTGTTAAGTATTAAACCAACATCACATTTTCAGGTTCCTCAAACTCACCAAAAGAACTGTGCTTTCATGTTAATAAAAAACTTTTTATCATATTAGAACGACCTTTGCATAGGCTGAAGCCGATCGCAAAAATCCACCTACAAGTGAATACAACTGTCATTTGTTAAAAGATAATATTGTAATATTCTACAGCATGTTAATCAACTAAGCAATGGGCTTATTCACCATTCAAACCAAAGGAAATACAGCTCAAAAATAAAGATACATGAAAGTTCTCATTGGTATTAAAATATGTTTAAGACTGCTGTGACTGCATACCCCTTCAAGAATAAAAAGGTGCAAAAAATCAACATGGCTGACTAAGATTAAGATGGCTGATAATTTTTGTGCATATTTCTTGTTCATGAGGGGTCGCTCTGTCTTCAAGCTGGGTGGCAATACAGCGTTGCTTCTATCATGTGCAGCGCTGGGACAAAATCATTTATCAAACTCAAGAGGCTCGCAACACATCATTTTTAAATGGTCAAAAAACCCTAACACAAACTTCTAAACTGGCTAAGGGCATCTGTTAAATGCTGGACAATCATCAATTCTAAAGATAACTGCAGTTACAACAAGTGGTTATGATGAGAGTGGCAAGGAGGGAGTATATGCACATTTCAGCTATAACAAGTTACCTGCTCTAACAGGTAAGGCAGTGAAACAAACAAAAAGATACCTGCCCACTACACTTGCTACTTAAGTGGTCTAATTACCGATGTTGTCTTCATCAAAACTACAGCAGTGAGGCTGAAACTGGTTAACGTTCAAAGAGGGGGTGCATCAATTTAGCGTGCAGGTATGCCAGTGCCTCTCTTTGTAAGCTGTAGCTATTTGGGACAGAAGGGCCGAGAGCCTCAATAGGCCAGAATGTCTCACTTTTGATCTCTTGCAAGACTGTAAGATGCTCTGGATAAGACTGCCAGCTAGAGGCCGGAAATATAAAATGTAAACATCACACACAATGTCATTGCCCTTGCCCCGTTGAAAATGCATGTCACAGATATCATCTCCATTGTGGCACTCATTAGATATGCTCTCAGCTACTCTCTAGAAAAGAAATGAAAGATAAATGCCGCTGACAGATGTACAGTAATAATCAACATTTTAAGTCACTAGGTAGGCAAGATAGCATAGTGAACAGCTGTAGTTGTTCACTATGTTGTTCTGTAGATTGACTTCTGATCATTTTGTTGAGAGGGGCAAGAGAAAACAAAGAGAATTTAAGTGAAGTAGTGTGGTAATTTTTGGTAGTGTAATTGTTTAATTTAACAGGACAGATTGCAAAACTGGCTGTTGGTGAAGAGATCTCTTTCTGTCTCTTTCTCTCTGAATGATGGAAATATATGCAGGTTTCTGTATTGGTAGCAGCAGAATGGCCATATGGAGTGAGAACATGCCTACAGGATCAACATGATTCAGTCAACTCTGCAGTGCACAGCAAACCAAGAGGCTAACACTATGTCTGCACATGGCACATTTAGAGCCCAGAAAATAGATAGGGTTTGTAAGAAACTTTGGTTTCATGAGGTTGTATTTTTTTGTTAGAAAAATAAACAATAAGTGAGTTATCAGTATGAGCTGGCAGTATTTGTTTTTAGTTATCATAAGATTAACTCAGATTAGAATTTAATGATGTTAATTTGGGCAGGATTTGTGTGCTATTGCCACCTAAAGGTTTGGAGGATACAATACTTTAACATGCAGAAGGACATTAAGGCCACCAGTGAGTGTGTGATTGTTCTTGACTCAAAGTACCGCAACAACAACAACTCAGACATGCGACATTTCATGCTCGGTCAAGAAAGCACACTCAGATGGCCTACTGCAACTCAGACCTCTAACAGCTAAGAGTTAGTGTCCAATAGGACAGGGTGACTGCCAGAAATAGTACCAACAGTATTGCAGCAGCGAATGGGACATTTTCCAGCTCTAAGGCATGACTGATGGCTGTTGGGCAATTTCGCCGAAGAATTTAGCTGCAGCCAACTTCTCTACGCTGACTGACGACAAGGCGACAAGGCTGACATTTCTCTGGTGGCAGAAAATGAGAGTGGGATGAGATCCTTGAGATCCGTCTGCATGCTGAGGATTTGACCTATCACTCTTTTTCTTATAGTTCTGGCATTCCCGTCACATCACCCATTACTATTCAATTCAGCATTTGTGTTTGCAAATAGTCCATGCAGTGATATGTATGTGAGCATAAGTAAGGATAGCATGACATTTTTCATAGTCGATGACAGACTTTGAATAAAGTGAGTGATTCTCCTCTCTTCAGTGTTCTTGAGAAGAATGTCCCAAAACAAGCACTTGTATGAAAAAATAATCCAAGTCATTTTAGTGTCAGTCTGAGCTCTGTTTGTCTAGTCAGCTCACTACCTGTGGATGGTGGTTGCAGTGATGTGTGTGTGTGTGTGTGTGTGTGTGTATGTGTGTGTCTGTGCGTGTGTGTGTACCGGTGTTGGGAAGTAGTTTCACTTATTCAGTGAGTGATTCGACCACAGTTTGCACTAGCTTGCCGATAGTTCAACTAAATTAAAGATTTTAGCACTCCATTATTCTTCATTTTACTCATCATTTTGGGGCAGAATTACCCTCTACTACCATCTATCTAAGTTTAGTTTTAAAAAATGGACTTGTATATTTTATCCATTACTTTTTCTTTCTTACTCTCTTTCTTTCTTTCTTTCTTTTTCCTTGTTTTGATTGCACTCATTTGAAAGCTAAGTTTGGTGAAAGTCAAATGGTACCCTTTATTTTTTAAAGTTTACATTCAACAGAAAGTTTTTCAGTGATGAAGCCAAACTGGTTTGTTTGGTTTGGCTTTATGTTTCCACTGAGTGAAAATGGCGATGGGCATTACAGCCCACAGTTTCTTGCATTTCCTCTGTGTTGAACCCTTGCACAACAGGCCTTTTTCACAGCAGCTGTTTTCACATGAAATAGCAGTGGAAATACAGGTGTTATTGGTGACACTGGTGAAGGTTCTATTTAATTCAGGTCTAACAGAGCCAGGATCCTGCTGTTGTTCATGCTGACTCACTGGAAAGACTCTGCTGCACTTAAATGGAAGAGAACCTTAACTAATGTCATTAGTAACACCTGTGTTTACCTGCCATTTCCTGTCAAAAAGGCTGCTGTAAAAATGATCTATCAAACACGAGTTAACAGTCATTTTACTTCAAAACAACGCACATAGCATTGCTTAACATAGTTTTAAGGGAAGCTTTCCTGTAGTTTAAGTTTCAAGGTATCTTCCCAAACACTGGTGTGCATGCATGTGTGTGAGAATGAGTGTGTAAGAAGGCTATGTCAGCTGTATGTGTGGAGGCTGACTGAGTGACTCTGCGCTGCCCTTGGTGTGCGGTGCAGTCTGACTGCTGGCTGATCCCTCCTCCACAGTCCGCAGGAAGTCTGAGGGGCTGCTGGAAACCGTTGTGGGTTGACACAGGAAGTTGAAATGCTCTTCCTCTGCCTCTAGCTTGCCCTCACCGATGAAGAGTTCTGTTTCATCCCAGTTGCTAAGGTTACCGTGGGCATTGCTGCGGCAACCGTCACTACAGTTGCTGCTGTTGCTGTTGCTGAGCATGGAGGAGAGTGGAGGGGCACGGTTTGTTGTTAACTGGCTGAGGTTATGTGCGGAATGGGATTTTCCGAGACTGCCTCCCCAGTGTGACGGCCTCCCATCTGGGCTTGATGAAAGCAGCAGCAGGGGGTTAACCTCCAGGCTCATATGTCTCCTCCACACCCCCTCATCTTTCAAGCCAGGCTTCCCCCGCAGCTGTACCCTTTCCTGCGTGGGGCTGGCTTCAGTGTCCCCTCCTTGGTCAACATCCACACTGGATCCTACAACGATAGAAGGAGCCAGGCTCCCCTCCTCCTCCACCACTCCATCTGCCGTGGAGTCCGGAACGGGGTCAGCGGGGCATCGGGGGTGTGAGGGGTGCAGCATGGGGGGCAGCTGGAGGGTGAAACCACCTGTTGAAGGAGGTGGTGGCGGAAAATCAGGAAATTGAGCTCTTTTAGAGGTGCTGTTGGGGGTGACCAGGGTTGGGTAGGGGCTATCCGGGGGCAACAGCGGCGACGGGGTGAGGGAGGCTGTGGACGGGGGGTAAGAAGGGGGCGCTGAGTCTGGGGGGAGATCATCGTCAGCTGGAGCTAGGATGAGCCGCAGGCCCCTGGGGAGGTTGGCACTGAGGGATCGGGAAACTTCATCATTACTGTCTCCTCCACCACTGACCAGATCGCCCCCTTGGGGGGAACATGAGAGATCCCTGCCGATGATGGAGCTCTGGTAGTTGGAGTTGTGGCGCTGGTGGTTGTCCAGCTCAAAAAGGGGCAGGGAGGAGAGCGTGAGCGCGGAGGGACCTTTCTGTAGGACGTGGCGGTAAACCTCCAGCAAAGAGTCAAGCTTTGACTCTATGGAGGTCACCTAGGAGGGAGAGAAAAACGGAAGATAGAGTGAGTACATGAAGGGGTCGACAGGAATTGGTGACAGTCAGAAGCTTAAGTAAAATTACTTAATAAGTAATAATTAAATTTTTGACTTGTACAACTTATATCTTTCTTCAATGAATTGCACTATTGACACTTATCTGGGGTTGCTCCAACACAGTCAGAGACAGAAAGTGAGTGTTTGAAAGCCAGATCTGTCAGCATCTAAGTAGTATACTGTCAGTACATTATTTTAACTGATTTATTGGTATTGATCAACAGTCTTATCACTCTAATGCAGACACATTATGGCCAATTTGTGCTATGGTGCATGAAAAATCTCCTGGGCAAGGATCTTACCTGTGCAAATTATTCTAGATGTTGCTTACAAAAGAATGGTTGAGACTTGAGTCCAAAAATAACATGTACACTGTGGGTATATTTGCAAGAATGACCAGTGTGTTTTTGGTAATACAAAGTGACTTTTTACATTTTACAGTATATTTCCCACAATTGTCCATTGCTCAATAAATTCCTCATCCTGTTTCAAGTTGAGTAATCTCATATGCTGCTCATTACTAAATGAAAATTGCGGAAGCAAATGGAAATGTGAAAAAGATTATTCACAAGACATCTGGATTGTTTCTATTTGATGTAAAGCTGCTGCCAAAAAACAATGGCATCTTGAGTTTAAATATTTCACTCATATTGTGTATCTGCGTTGCAACCAGCAGATACACAATATGTATGTGACATTGTCATACAATATAGGAAAAATGTTTTCTTCTTTGTAGCTGCTTAAGCGGAACTTTAGGCGGAAAATGTGTTGCATATTTCATGACTCACTCATGCACCAACTTGTTTAAATAACTGATACAGTTTTTCGTAATCCATTCATAATCCATTGTTCCCCAAATATTTCCCAAATTTTATATTGAAAAAAGGATAAATAATTGAAACTAGCATGCCAAACCATTATCTCTGAGAGTCACTGTGAAGGTATCTACTAACTGTTAAATATATATTGATAATACTATGATTAAACCTACGCTTTTAGTCCTATGTTGTGTATTAGATAAATGCATATTTAAGATTGAAATATGAGTTGAATATACTTTTCTGTCTCTCTCCTGTTCTGTCTCTGTGTCAGTGTCTCTTTACCTCTGACACCCTCACCCTCACACACGCACTCACTCACTACTCACCTGTCTTTCCACCTTACACACTCGTCCCAGCATGCTCATGTCCTCTAGCAAGTCTCCATCAGAGTGCAGTTTGTCCCGCATCTTCTTATCCACAGAGATCTGGCCTTTTCCCAGGATCTGGTCCACCCTGATACACACACACACACATGCGCGCACACACACACACACACACACACACACACACACACACACACACCTGATTTAATAAATTGGAGTAAAATTGCAGTTGTGTTTTAACCAGGCACCAAAGCTTTGTCTCAGGCTATCCCAAACCAGGGAACAGACCTACAGCTACAGTAGGAAGCATGTCAGGATTCAGGTTAGTAAAACACACAATCCAATCAATGGTTATATTACTACTTTTACATGAAAGCCTTGTATCTCCAAAAATATCAGCTTTTAAGGAACTACAAAAAAAAACAAAAACAAAAAAAAAACCCTTTTTTTTTATTTATATCCATTGATTCTGACTTTTGAATGGGTTTCATAGGCTCACGGGATAGGAAGCTTTGTCAACACATAAAGGGTCATAATAATGTCATGATGGAGGTGGAGTTACAAGGGTTTTCACATGGCAGCAGTGATATGGCAAACACAGTAGAGCTATTTCCATGGTGTGAATTCGACTACAGCTGCCCGCGTGGCAATGAGGTGTTACAGTACCATATCAATCACACACACACACACACACAAACCACTGGCTGTCATTACGCTTTACTGTCATTTTAGTGCAAATTTCATCATCTAATAGGTCCTGTAAAACATCATATATGACTTGAGAGGAACTTTTTTCATATTACCATCTGCTGTTACATGGGATAATAATTGGCATCTGTGGCATTCATTTATTCCACTGTAAAAAGATGAAGTGGGTAGAGCATGATGGAGAGGAAGTGGGTGAAATAAAAATGTTTGACATAAATTTCATCTCAAAGCCAAGCGTGAACACCCCTACACATTATTACATCCGATGCTACTGATTGCACTGAAATGACGAGTGTAGCTGTGGCCAGCACTGTCTTCTCTACTTTCACCAAAGCTTCCAGTTGTTAGAGTGCTGATCAGGTATCACAAATCCTCTGGCACTGGGACGATGCTGAATAAGCAGACTACCTAGTTTATCGATTGTGTCTCCAACATGCATGTACACTGTAAGAGAGATCAACACCCCGCAAAGACTACATAAGACTCTAATGCACATGTTAGGCCTGTAACCAAAAAAAAAAAAAAAAAAAAACACCAAACACACCAAGGTTTCCCACATCTAGTGAAGGGAAACAGGATGAAATCTGCATGGGGTTTGTCTAACAGGCTAATTTTTAAGGACCACAGGGGCACAAGTGGTCACCTCAGAGGTAACTAACACAGCTAATGGGATGACAAACTTAAGTAAAGTGAAATAGCAGTAACCCTGGGCCAGAGAGCTTCCTCCTGTTGTGGTTGTAATAATAATGCAGGGCAGGAGAGGACAAGTTCCTGGGTCGGCTACTCAGGCTGGGCCCAGAGCCTGCTGCATTGGCCAGTCTGGAGGTGGGAGAAAGACTGCGTAAGATACTGCACATCACACACGCACACGTACACACACACGCACACACACACACACACACACACACACCTTTACACACACATGCAAAATGATGTCATCCACTGACCAAGCATCTGCATATAGATACACACAGAAAGGAAGAAGCTGGCTAAAGGGTTCAACCACTCGGGTTTTTTGGCCCAAGACTGACATTTTTAGGCTAAAACTGCTGATGCTGCTGAGGTAATATTCTTTTTTTTTTATTTAGCCATTTTCATGTCAAAGGATTTAAGTGCTTTTCCCAGATTTTTAGTCTTCCCAGGGTGGAAAAATGTCTGAAACAGCATTTAGACCATCATGGGTCACTAAAAAAATGCCTGGCTGATTTAATGAAAGGCCAATATAACCTGATATATCCATCGAATCATGGGTGTAATTTCCACAAGGGATGAGGGAGCATCTTCCACCTACTCTGAAAACTATCATGTTGTTTGCCTCCATGTTTTTAAATTTTCACCATACCATGCAGGTCAGGCAAACTAGCAAGATAGCCTTGCTATTCAACTAATATTGATATCTTTCCACATCAGCACATGAATGTATGTCATTTTTCAGCTTGCTTAATCATGTGAGGTTATATAAAAATACTGTAAATTAGTGGCTAATGGTTATAAATTTTTACACCCAGCCCCCACTACCCCTCTAAAAACTGTGTCTCCTCTCACCTTTCAGGCCACATATGGCCCTGGGTCTGGCCCTACACTGACATCCTGGCTATGAATTTACCCTAAAGCATGTTTTCATTATATGAACATGAACACAAAGTAAACACCCATTCATAATTGTGGAGGTTTGTTAGTCTGCAATGACATCAGCCATAACCTATTATCTTCCACATAATTTGACTGTTATCATTGTCAGAGGAAGGTAAACTATTAAGAATATAAATCTGTCATAGTAACAGACATAAATAGAGAATTGTTACAATGCAAATTCACTGAACCTTGCAGCAACCAGGTGCTGTGTGTATCTACAGCCTCCTATTAACATTTTATGCACTCCACACACTTGTATGCATGTACACACACACAAACACACACATGCACACACACGGATATAGAAAACAAGCTCTATGTTTCTTCCCAGCAGCACTACTGGTAACACTAACACCACCTACAGCACCGCAACAGCTACAGCTACAGTGCAGTGCAAAATTATTGTGAATCACACAGTTCACATTTAACAGGAAAACACTCAGTCACACTAAATCCCAAGTCAGGTTAGGACTGAAAGAAAATAAATTAATTAACTCTCTCTTGAAAAGAAAGGTTTGATTATTTGTTAAAAGTCCCAATCCATGAATGCAGTTTGACACCCTCTGTTGAAACAGGGCCTCCCATTACCAACTCTGCTTACATCTTGTGATTGAAGTATTTAAAGATTATTTCCATGCTCAAATGGAATGACAAAACATTCCATGGGAGAACCAAATGTATGTCAGCCTCTTTGTGTGATGATTCTGAATTATGATCATTTATAAAGCTGAGAAAAGCTTTTCTGCAATTAGTTGCTATAGTTGCTTGATGGGTTAAACTCATCAAGCAACTATATGTGAATACATATAGAATCGATGACAAATAAATTCTGGATTGGGGCTTCAAAAATAAGACAAGGTCTATAGTTTGAATACATGCAGCTATAATCCTCATCAAAATAACAATAAGAGACTATCTCTACAGTTGAGGTATTAAGAAGCCCTAGTCTGGAATATCACAGTTTTCAATATGGCATGAATAGGTGAAATTAAAAGTACAATATATAGTATTATCACTGGTATTTTACTACCTTTTATGTGTCAGGATTAATTTTAGCAAATATCTGGGCACTGCATTAAAATGTAGTCAGTTTGTATGAATAGAAAAAGTCACTATTGGCAAATTCTGGTTTCTTTCATAATGCCCATAATCCAATTTTTGAGCTTCTTTGAGACCTCTATACTGTTGAATACTGTTGAATCATGTTTTTATGAAGTTGTGGGTCAAACTACAGTTGAAGGTAATTTTCTAATGTTTTAAGTTTTCAATATATGCTGTAGCATGTGAGTGCAGGGTGTTTAACCCAGGTGTGATGACAGCACTGAGGTACATTAGGTAATGTTAGTGGGGGAGAAGCAAGCAGGTGGAGCATGAAGGGGCTGGCCTGACCCAGGCGCAGAGTGTTTTCTCCGGGCCTGGCTGTAATATAAATGCAGGGAGGGGGAGGAAAAGGTCTTGACGCGGCTGTTGAAGGGCCTCTGTGGGGGACCAACTACGGTGTCTAGTCTGGGAGAGAGAGGACACACACACACTGGGTGAGAGAGACACACACACTAAACACAATGACAAACAATGCCACTCAGTTTGGTGGTGAGAGGTGGGTAGATGAAAAAAATATATAGTGATATCTGATTTCTTTAGGACCACAGCATCAAAATTAACCTCCCCAGCACAGATGCAGAGCTGCATTATGTTGCAGAAAGTAACAAGACTCAAGAACACTCAAACAGAGAGAGAATATGTCACAGTTAACATCAGTAAAAATACAATACACGTCAAAAATCATTGTTCAGGAGGCTTCAAAAGGCCTTTGTCCACCTGCAGACCAGCAGGAGACCAGACCTCACCTGATATGGGCTCAGTGAGAGTCCGGATTCAAGATTTTTTTATGATTACATTAAACACACCAAGATAGAGCAGGAAAAGAGGTGTGTGTATTTGTGTGTGTGTGTGTGTGTGTGTGTGTGTGTGTGTGTGTATGTGTGTGTGGGTGACCTGACCTAGTTTGAAGGCTCTTGATGCGACAGAGCATGTCCAAATGCCCAGCAGAGTACTGCTCTATGACATCCTTCACATCATACGGACGCAACGTCTCCTTAAACTTCTTCTTTGCCACGTGGAATTTCATGATCCTAGATACACACACACAAAGAAAAGTAAGAGAGAGAGAGAGAGAGAGAGAGAGAGAGAGAGAGAGAGAGAGAGAGAGAGAGAGAGAGAGAGAGTTGTTTCTAATATTTCTTTGTGCTTCTGATTCGGAATAATGACTAAGGGTGTAATGTCTACAAACAACCACTAGATGGAAACAGCAACCTTAGTAAACCTAATGGAGGGTCCAGGTTAAACATGTCAGTTTTTGAAGTGACATACAGAAAATGTTATTCAAATATCAAATATCATCAGGAGTGTCTCGTTGGAAATGAAAATGTACATATCCTCTAGTAAAATCAATAAAACCAAAAAGGACTGTAATTCTCCATGTTGCTGTTTGGTGAGCAGAACCACCGCAGGATGAATAATATTGATACAGGTAAGAGGATCTGCACAATTGGCTCATTTAAGTTCCCCAGTGGCTCCTGCCTCTCTCCAGTTGGCTGTTTTCTTCACGATGAAGACAGAAACAAAATAGTGACAAATGAGCCTCTGTAATAACAATCCCTACCGGGGAGGGGTGTCGAACCCTCAACCTGACACCCTGGGAAAGCAGGGTGGCCCTGCATCTCATATCTGCTTCCAAACCAAAAACGTCGTGCCATGTCTTCCAAAAAAATGAATAAATAAAAAAATTAAATCTCGCAGAACTTTTTTTGTTCTGGAAAATTACCATTGTAAAACATATTTAATTTTAGTGAAAGACATGGAGAGGTTGAGAAAAGACAGAGTGAGAAAGAATCAGTGGGTGCCAGTTGAATAAACATTCACTCACAGGGTGCCGGTGCCAGTGTAACAGAGAGGGGTCTGCTGAAGACACACACACACACACATAAAAAGAAAAAAAAACTTCTTTCTAGCAATCCCTTGCTGGGTTTCTAGGAAATTCCCTCAGGACATGCGTATGAGCCCTCTGGGCAGAAGCCCATATAGATACAGAAAGTGAGATGGAAGAAAATAAAGAAAATAAAGGGAGGGAAATCACACTCACATAACGTGAAGCCTAGTACTGAGACACTAAGAACACAAGCTTCGTGTGAATATGTCTGTTCAAGCATAACATGTACGGCTGGATGAAGGGAAGGACACAGGGCTGTTCTGTTGTGTTTTATCATCAATGTCATTCACTGCTCAGGAGCCTTTCGCATATGAACAGGGGAGAGATGTAGAGTGTTACAGTAAAGTGAAATAAAATGATAGACCTAAGAAAACACATTTTTAACCTCTATTGGGCAGGTATTTGTGAGCAACTTCAACCTATATGGCTATGAAACTGAATAAAAAAGGCTAAACCCACCAATTTATTTTTCCCTGTTTGAAGCTAATGCTCGTTTACTGCAGGTTTGTCTTATAGTCACAGGCTCTGTTGGTTTTCAAAAAGACATTAAAAACAGCTTGCAGAGACATGCTGATGCCTTGACTAACAAAGTGTAATTTGTCATATTGAATAATGTGTTTTGCTGCTTATCTTAACTCAATTATGCAGCTGATTGTTATGTTTAATGGGTGAATTGTCACTATTTTCCCTCTCTGTTAATCCTGGTAGCAGCACAAAGGCAAAACAGAAGTAGTTAAGGCAGACTGGGATGCAATTATCAGAGAATGATAATTCATGGTAATGAAAGAAAACATTAATGATCTTTTCACATTCCATTCTGGCAGAGTAGAAGTAAGTAAGTAAGTAGAAGACTGTAACTGCAATTATTATGGCACTGTAAAATGATGTTGAGAAAAAAAAAACATCACTTGTGCTGTTCAAAATGATGGATTACATTTTTCCAAGGCAGCCGTATGTATGTGTGTACTGTTTTTAATGGATTTTTTTTAAAAAACATTGAGAAAAACATTGGGCCTGTGAACACACCAGTGGATTTAAACTGAGATACACCAGTGTTAGTCTTTAAACTTTTTCATACAGTCATGCATTCTGGGTTAATCATTATTATCATTAATGTAACTTTGGGATCAACTTATACAGATAATAAGAAGAGGCTCCTCAGGAAAGAGGGAGGGTCATTAATGACATCACCAAATAGGAAAGGAGTCACGAGTCCAATGAGCCACCACACATCGCATAGTGGTTTCACAATCAGTGGTTATGGAAGATCAAAAATGGTTGATCGGGAAAGAGGAGGGGTTTAATTTACCTCACAAGATCAACGAGCATTCAGTCAAGTCAGTGTGATATTGGAATAACCTGAAATAGGCGGTGGTGTGGTGGGAATTCTCCACTAGATGGGGCTATGGCCTTTTTGACTGTGGGCTTGTGCTGTACGATGTTGCAGAGAGCCAGCTGCCGAGGCTAGCAGCTAGACTCGTTTAAAAAAGTATCTTTTGGTGGTGACATAGCAACTGCTTTCACTTTAGAATCATCACCTCAGTACCACAACCTTCAAGTCATTCCTGTAGTCCCTGCGGCAGGAATTTGCCCAATCTGGCAACATTGGTTGGGCATAAATTTTTCCACCTGAGATCAAGTTATTTTTGGCGTGCAGTCAACCAATCAGGAACCACCAGGAAAAACTTGCTACAAACATACGGTCGTCGGGCCAAGAAAAGTAGACCTTTCTGCACACAGACAAAGATCGTAGGCAGCGCTTTTTCATTAGTCACCACATGTTTCTGTAATAATGAATGATTTATGTGAGAGTAACTGAAATGTGTACACACACACACACAATACAACAACGCCAAAAACAATTTTTCATCAGAAGATGTACTTCACAATTGAACCTGCAGGAGAGTTGGTGTCCTAGCACCCATATAGGACTACACACCACTGGAAATGTAGGTAATGTACACATGTCTTGCTTCGGTTTGTATCTTGGCTTGAATGGGTTGACAGAATTTGGAGCCTAAACAAGAGCCTTAAACATGATTGTTGGCTTCTCATTTACAGTGAAAGATTATATTTACTGCCAGTGTTAATAGTTTCTGCAGTTGTTTTCTAGGCCATTTGGAACTGAATGGCAACGAGTGAGCCTGAGAAGTGTGGATCACCAAATCAATAATATGTTTATTCATGGTGTTTGCATCTACAAATTGTCACATTTGACATTAAAGGAATGTAAAATGTAAAATCATTAGCATTAACTCTGTCACAGTAGAATTCGTCTCTGAAGCCAGCCTCGCTCCTCCACAGTCTTTGAATGCTTCAGAGAGTCTGTACTGCAGCCCATTAAAATTTGACAGAGCCTGGAAGGAACCGAGACGGCTCATTCACTGGTTACTTCCATAATCAATTCTGGAAAAAAATCAGAAGACCTATGAGGCTGCAATATTTAAGGTCCTCTGGGTGCGATTTGATGACATATGCCTTTGGTTTTTGAATGGCTGCGTTAGTACGCGTTTTGGTGCAAAACTGGTGAAATGTGCCATGTATGAAAAGGTTGGATTTGCTTTTTCCTAATAACAATGCGAAATATGGATATAACACCACCTTTTATTCAATTTCTATAAAATAAAAGAGTTATGGCCACTGTATAAATAGCTAATAGGTCTAGTCTAGTATGGGTAGCAGCTCACTTGTTAATTCACTTTGACCTGAATTCCCACCCCAAGAATCCTCTTTGCTTTGGGTACAAGACCAAACTGGAAACTGTCATGACACAATGTTGAAAATGTGTTCCCCTCAGACACAAAAACCGAGGCAGGAGATTGCAATGTTAGTGGAGTATGGCTAATTTATTACCAACGCCCCAAACCATGATGGAATGGACATAATGCTGACAAAACTGGTCAAACAAGGCATAGTTGGACATAAGTTATGTCGAACGTATCACAAGATGTGGAAACATCTCTCTGGATTTCCAACTACTTATCAGGAAGCTAACTAGGTTTTGAAAGTAGGATTAATGCAGATTTAGGGAAATTGGGTACATTTGTGCGCAGATATTGGCCTTCGCTTGCATGCAAAAATAGACATTTTTCACAGCAGCCTTTCTGGCATGAAATAGCAGGTAAAAAACAGGTGTTACTAATGACATTAATTACGGTTCTGTTCCATTTAAGTAGGGCAGATTCTTTCCAGCGAGCCAGCATGAACAAAACCAGGACCCTGGCTCTGTTCGACCTAAATGGAGCAGAACCTTCATTAATGTCATCAGTAACATCTGTGTTTACACTGCTATTTCATGACAAAATGGCTGCTTTGAAAAAGGTCAATATATACAGGAGCATTTGAAAATTATATGGGCCATGCATCTATCTTGAGACACTTGACTGTAAAGTTTTAATCATGTCTCTTACTAGTTCCTTTTAATTCCAGTCGTCTAGGAATTTGAGTTTCAGGTAAAGAAGGCCTCCAATGTAAAATTCAGGCACAACAGGGGCTCACCTGACAGCCCTGATGACAGCCTTGAGCGCCGCAGACAGGTCCTCCACGGTAACATCGCAGTGGCATCCTCTCTCGTCGAAGGAATCCTCTGTGCCCATGCCTGTGTCCACTGGGAGACAGACAGACCGCTATTTCATCAATAAATGTAGCACCGTGCAAAATTGTTTCCAGTCTTAAAATGCATAAAACACATTCTGCATAGCGGGTCTTGACAGGAATCTCCAAGAATGTTTCAAACTGATACTCTTTTGGCATTTAGCGGGTGAGAATTTATGCCTGGCTTGGACTGGGAATGCTTTGGGAATGGGCAGCGTTTTGCCAGCTCAGCTGAGGGAGGTGAGAGAAGAGGGTCTATATATCCTTAACACTGTCGATAATTATGAGACAGAGAGAAACAGACATGGAAAAAGGAGAGAGATTGAAAGAGAAGGAGAGAGAAAAGGAAAGAGTGGATGATATACCGTATATGCAAGATTATAAAATGTGCTTGGATAAATGACATAGGGGAATACGAGAAACTGAGGTGCTATTAAAACCAGTCAGCAATTTCATCTATAACTATAATAGAAGTTTCTAGGCAATGTGGAGGGAAAAACAGGTGCACAGGCACAATTTTAGAAGCACACGTTTAAATAAATTCTTGCTTCCTAGAAAAGGGAACATGTTCAAACTGAGAGTCAGAGTACAGACAGGCTGTTAGATAGATCATTACCCAAAATCTCTTTCCTTTTCTCTTAAACTTTATATTGCAAGTATGTGAGGAGGGCCCAGTCTCTAAAATTGTTAGGGCTGCAGTGCTTCTTTAAAAGCACCATCGTGTTTTTAAAATTTTGCGCAGTGAATCATTTTGTACGAGTAGGTGTAACTTTTTGGGACAAAAGTCTTTATATGTACTTACTGAAATAAATATAGCAAAGCCCTCTACACACAAACACACACCCACACACACATACAATCACTATCAGAGGTAGTGTGTAGGCTAAACTCTTGAAACACACACACACACACACACACATACATTGTACAGTGTTGAAAGGGGTCAGAGGTCAGGTGTGATGTTTTGTTGCTATATTGAAAGAGGTCATTCAAATAATGGCCATTGAACTGACACACTCAAGTCCACTCTCCACTGGTGCAGTACAGGCATGTTTTTACACACACACACACACACACACGCACACACACACACACACACACACGCACACACACACACACACACACACACACACACACACCAACCCACTCACCATCAGGGGCAGCGGTTCGCGGCTGGCTCTTTAGCCTCAGCGACGGCCTAAATCGTGTTCGATCGTTGAAGCTCCAGCTCTTCTGTACTTTTGCTGGGCTCCCGCCTGTCATCTCAGTGCTTCCCACCACCTCGTTGCCAGGGGAACAGCGCTGGCGGTCATTGACGGACGTCTGTCGACTCTTCATGCTCTGACCACGAGGACTCGCCATCCGCACACGCTCCTTAAAACTCAACTTCTGACTGCAGGGAGGGAGAGAGATCAAGAGGAGGAAAGAGAGAGGAATAGTTGGGGAGAGTGTGTAGGATGGAGAACAGAGAAAAGAGATGGTAGGTGGAATTGGGTTGATATATAGAGGCAGAGACAAAGGAAGAATGAGAATGTGATGGTTTGGGGTTGATAGAAAGAGACATAAAGAAAGACAAAGAGAGGGTGGCACAGGTTGGAGTTGATAGAGAGACACACACAGACAAAGAGAAAGAGGAAAAGGGGATACTGTCAGCACCTATTTCCCCTCGGAGACTGAGAAGAGTTCAGAGCGCAGACACAGGGCCGCGCTCTGTCATTTCCTTCAGCCTAAACATCATCCATTCAACTGACATGCCAAAAAACACCCAGAACAAAGCCGGACTGCCCTCTAAGCCACCAAAATAAACTCACTGTGTTGCATCCTGACCTGCTGTCACCTTTATTTGTCCACTGCTGACCTGTAATACACTGGCTACATCATTTATTCACACAAAACTAACTTAGAGCAATTTTAAAGGAGCTACATGTGTACAATGGTCAGTAAATCATTAAAAGGATAGTTCAAACGATTTGACAAAAATGAATAAAGAAATATTATTTAAATTACCCACTAGCTGTTATGTAGGAGAGCAGTCATTGTTTCTAAGTGCTGGATACTGATTGGATGCTCCAAATGCTCACCAATAAGGTGGACTTCCTCCCAGCTAATGTTCTTTATTTCTATGATATGACTGCCCTACATAACAGGTAAGTGAAATAATATCTAATTTTTCAAAATGGGGGGACTATCCCTTTAAGTTTGAGACGTTGGTATAATCATCATTAACAAATCTGAACATCGCCAAGAAGACTGGTGGCCTCTACCATTTACATTGTATTTTGCCTCACATTGCCTCCAAATTAATCGGCTGGATTGCTTTATGGCACAAAACTGGAGGAGGGTGCTGTTCTTCCAGCACAAACACATTGAAAGCTTTCAGTTTCTTGCAATAGCCGATGGTGGAAGGAATGAAAGGCTGATGGGAAAAAAAAAAATCACTTCCAACATGTTAACCTATTTAGCAAAGCCAAACAGAAACATCTGTGTGAGGGTTTATCGGAAATGTGTCATAATTTTGACAAACACTACAAATACAGGCTACCAGTTGTCTTGACAATGTTCAAGTTTAACCCTTTGATGCATGAATTATGAAAGCCTGAGTCCAGATTTTTTTCTTATGTGTTTTTACTCTTCTTAGGGCATGAACACTTTTGTGAGTCTCCATACTTCTTTAAGGATGAAGGACTGGTATTACCATGTCATGATACTAGTATTAATATGTTTTCAGCAACAAGAATTGACAGTCTCTGCATAAAACTCAATGGGGGGGAGCAGCAGAGAGCATTCTAGCAGCTAGCAGCAATTCCACTATAGAAACCATTGCATTTAGGAGAAAATGACTTTAAACAGCTGTCCACTGTAGTGACCGCTATGCGCCAAAGGGTTAAATAACTGACACATAACAACAGCCACTTTAGAAAAGTGACAAAAAAAAAAAAAAAACATCTTTGAAAACATCCTTTTTACTACATGTCAACCAGGGGGATATGTTGAAAAAGTTTGACCTATGAGAGACCCACTGTAGTAAACAATGATGTTGGCATGGCAGATGCACCAGCATGCAATGCAGTAGACAAGTCAGAGACGTAGGGTTCCTACACATTCCCTGTGCCGAAATTCTGTACTTTTCCCAACCTCATGATCTTGCCTGGATATCAGTTTTTAAATTGGACTGGACTGCCTGATCTTATTTTTCACCGCGTGGAAGGACAGTGGATGTACAGACACAGAAAATGTGCGGTCTCGTGTGTCTTTTAATAACATAATATTTTAGGTAACACAAATCGGCAACAATTCTACAGCAGCAGGCAACAAGGTGAGGCACAAGATTAAAACGCTAAAAGGAATACAGTAAAGGCTATCGGATTGATTTGTCAAGGTCAGTGGTGGGCAACTTAGTGCCACAGAGGACCAGAAATCAGCGGCTTTCCATTACAACCAAACACTATTGGACTAATTAGTAAAATCAGCTGCTTACTGTTTGCCTGGAGTTAAATCCTGCACAATCTTGGAGCTGTTGGTTGACCAGTTTTGAAGGAGGAACTAGATACTCTAAGCAAGTGTGATGGTGTTCCCCATTCTGCATCTACTGCATCCTGCAACTATCTCCACTAGTACAGAAACAATCACTGCTGTCTATTCTTTTTTTTTTTTTTTTTAAATTGTGGATAGAACGGAGTAGTTCTTCTATAACACAACCATAATCTTTCAAAATACTGCTCTCCAGACCATTCTTTGTATTCTCTGATGGACAAAATGGATGATTTTTTTTCTCTCGCAACAGTTCAGGAGCATTCTAACAGGAGTGCAGCCGTATGCAGGAAATAAGTAATAAAAGGTCTACAATGGCACAGGGTATGAATGAATGTTCTTGGGGGTGTTTTCAAGTAACCTGGATCCAGGCACATGAAATGATTTTTTTTTTTTTTTTTTTTTGTTCTACATGTTTGGGGATGAATCAGATGACCATTTGAATTTTGTGCATTGTGGGCCTGGCTGTTTTTCTCACATGGGTTCATATGTATTATTCATGACTGTGCAGTGACAATGCCATTCTGTAGACTCAACCATACTGACTCTCATTTTGACTCTCACAAGGAACGATTGAAGTGCCTACCACTGGCATCTGATTAAATAATTCACTCCTCTTTCTTCAGTGCCAAAACATGACATCGGGACAGATTATGAACATGATGTTTCGGGATATCATGAATCAACAGACGAACAGATGCAAGATGAAGTTTATTTGCAGACTGTAGTGTTGTTAAATCTTTCCTTTTCTTCGGAAGTGTGGTGAGACACTGGCTTGTTCAAGGTTGCTTGCTGTATAATTTGTAGTTATGCTAAGACACCACTTTGGGAGTCAATATGGTGCTGTCAACATCACTACAAGTCACGAATACCCAGGCCACAGCATGTAGCCTGATCAATCATCCAGTCACAGTGCTTGAGGCTGAGTAGCTCAAACAGCCTCCCTGATGTTTCCTCGCAGGAAGCCACCAGTGATGCCATGAATCAGGAAATTCATCTGGTCAATGGTTGTTAATGAGGAATGCAAGTGAGAAAACAGATATTCATGTGGCTGGATCCACAGTGGTTTCCAGCGAGGATGGGTTGGGTTTTTGGATGAGCATGGCCACAGGAGCACTTAGGGATTAGGAAAAAAAAGAGGAATTTAAAATGGGATTTAAAGGGGAATTTCAACTCTAGTTTTTGTACTTGGTCGTTTAATGCATTTTGAATCTCATTTTAGTTTAATTTTATTGAGTTGCATGAATGGAGAAAAATGCAAACCATGATGACCATCATATTTGTTTCATAAGTATAGACCCTCAATATGGAGTTGGAAAATCCAACAATGATAGGACTGCATTTTTCTCAATTTTGTGAAGACGGAGGTTAAATCATTTGAGAAATATGTTGAGTCTTTGCAGGATAACATCCTAAAATGTCAGTTTCAGTGGAATTCCCCTTTAGTCTCGATCTGGGTAACAATTTCTCAGTCACATTCAACAAGCAACAGGCAGCAGTAGTCTTCTCAGACAAAATCTTTGAAGGGAAGAACGGGAGTTCAGGAAGGAGGTAAAGTGTGCTGTTAGTCAGTCATTCCCATTGGTCACTGGGCTGAGGGCCAGGCAGAAAGGATGCTGGGTAGTAGGTACCTCCTATATTTCCGATTGGTATACCGTCGGAAGAGCCTCCTATTACTTAGACCCTTACTAGAGTGAAGTAGGTATGGATGGAGGAGTGGATGAAGAGGGAGAGATAAGGGAGGAAGGAAGTTAACAGAGACGTTGAACAGAGGAAGGAGGAGAGAAAGTCTCTGCCATCCATGCTTAAACACAGACAAAACATTCAATTACAGAGTGGGATATTTTAAAGAAGGATGGAAGGGTTTGAACAGGGGTGTAGTGGAGCGTAAACCCACACACACTCAGGTTTACCTACCTTTTTACATTGACATAAATCTCTGTGACATAGTACCTAGTTTAATAAATACCATCAACTAAGTTATATGAGGTTCTTTTAAAGCTGTAACTGCAACCATTTTCAACCTGGACCCTGTTTTCCAATCATTTCCAGTTGACAGTGGCCAACGTCTTGAAAGTTCAGGTGTTGGATAAAGTTAAAGTTAAATATGTGCATGTTCTACTTCAACATGAGTATCAGTATGTTGAAAAAAATGTTTTGGGCTTGATAGGGTTTAACTGTTGGAGTTTCCACTGGTATATTAAGACAGTGTTAGAGAGCAACACATGGGCAAACACCCATGCGCTGACAGAAGCAGCGACTTTGTTGCCCAGATACTCTCTCTCTGGCCAGACTGGTAGATGTCGCAACTGGACTTTGAGGAACCGAAGTCAGCAGACACAGCAGAAGAACATATGATGATGATTATGATAAATAAATAAAACGTTGACGTCTTGTTGCCAGACGTCTTTGCCTCTGTTGCTCCGGCACTATTTGAAATGGTGAAGGTACAATGGTCATGTATGGCAAAAATTATGGCCAAATAGGGTCCAAATGGCCGCAGTTATGCTTCAAAGTTAGACAGAGATGAAAAAATGACCTTTTCACCCAATTTTAAATAGTCTACAAAACTTTTTTGAAAAGTCCTGCCCCACCAACCCCCATTAACAAAAACTGCCTCTGTGTCCTGAACTCATATCCCATTGGTTTACACTTTTTATGCCCCACCCCAATATCCTGCTTCAAAAGAAAATGCAAACAAAATAAGGGAGCAAAAGGCCCTAAATTGTTGTTCCATTATGACTCAATGAAAAGCATAAATTATCATTATTTTCTTAATATGATTTATTTTTATTTTTATTCGCTAAAAGTGATTATCACTGACTTGAGGTCATAGCTTGCCCTCCCTTTGACTACACACTAATACTCACAACACATACACACACACATATGCACACACCGCACGCTGAATCCTTCCCTTCTTGATGGACACAGGCACACATAAACACACAAACTATCCCTCCAAACACAAAAGCACACACACACACTCGCTACCCATCCACCCTCCCAATACCGTACACACATACACTCCCAGTTAAACTCTTATTATCCCTCATTTCATGTGGCCTCTCATTACCAGTCCTCAGCTCACATATTCTCAGCATGTTGCCCATTGTAACACTTTGTGGTGCGTCTAATGTTTACTGCTCGTGGTGTTTACAAGTCTGCTTAGACAAAAACCACCAGGCCTTTACCACGGCACCTACTGCCGCCCAACAGCCAGCAGTCAGTAAAACCACTAATAACACGGCCTGACATGCGCCCTTGCAGTAGAGGGAACATCCAATTATACAGGAAAATTAAGGGCATAAACAGCGTGTAAAGCTTGTCATAATTATGATTTCATAAGTGTAAATTGGCTTAGCCACAGCAAACATTTCTAAGAAAGGAAAGCATAATTAAATGCAGCGCTGTTAAAGAGTTGGAGGGATTTCTGAGGGATGAATGCTGCTGTGGATACACCGAGAATTAATTAAATGTAGTTTTGTTCGGGGATGAGAAGCATATTTGCTTGTGTGTGTGTGTTACTTAGCGTATGGATTAGTCTCTGTATATGTGTGCTTGGCTGTCTTAAATCTAAATGCCTAAAAAGCTGCTAGCACAACATAAGGCCCCCAAATGTTGCCAAAGAAGCGCTGCACTGTAAAAGCAGTAACATTCTAGTATAATTAAACTCACAAATCTCTCTCTCTCTCTCTTTCTCTCCCCATAACTCATCCCTTTCTCTCTCTAGTTCCCTCTTTTGCTCTTTCTAGTATTCTCCTCTCCTTCCCTTTTTCTACCTCCCTCTCTCTCTGTCTCTCTCTCTCCCTCTCCCTCTCCCCCTCTCTCTCTCCTAGACTTGTGTTTGATGAGTTATATAAATACCATCCCAATGGAAAAAGTGCGTCATGGTACAGACATGGTACAGACTCCTGTCTTTGCAGACACTCACACACACACACACACACCCACGCACACACACAGATAGGCACACACTCATCTTAACTCAGCAAAGACAGAAAAAAAATTTGCTCTACCCTGCCTGAGAGTCAAGTGCAGAGAGAAAAAGTAGTTGTTGAGAAAGGAAAAAAAGACTGATAGAGAAAAAGAAAGAGTAAAGAGTGAGGGGGAGATATAACGGTGAAGATTTAAAAAGAAAGAGGGAAAATGGTACAGGAAGTAGTTTGATTTTATACAAGTACAGTTACATTTGCTGTATTTGTTGTGTGTCCTTTGTATTTCAAACCAACTTAATTCTAGCAGCCTACACGTTGTATGGTACTTCACTCTAAGACACTACTTTGTAAGTCAATTCACTTTAAATATAACATTACTGAATGGAACTGCACTTAAACCATTACTTTCTTTTTTACGTCTCCTTCTATTTCTCGCCCAATAGGCCTTTTAGGCATTATTTGCACAGTGCTAATTTTCTAATGTCCGTCTATGATGGTGCCAGAAGCAAAAGGAGATTTGTGGTGCAACTTCAAAGTGTCTATATAAAGTCAGTGTTTGAAGTACAGCCTAACACTGGTGTTATATGCATGCATTTGATGTGATTTGAAAGACATTATTTTCATTATCTGAAATATAACTAACTAATAATATAACTCAGATGAGCAAAGTGATTAATGGACATTTTGAAACGATGTACTTTTTTTTAGAATCAATAATAAAAGTAAGAGGCATGACCTGTACTTGAAGAATTTATAAAGAGGTTATTGCTCTGCCACACTGACTACATGATCACATTTTGGATTAGTATCATCTAGTTGCAAATAAACTTTAATCCAAAACTGCAGAATATGTCAACCTTGTAAACCAATCCAGTCCACCAATCAATAAAGCAAGCCACCAACCATCCAACCAACAACCCACGAATCAATCAATCAATCAGTCCATCAATCAATCAATCAAGCAGCCAACCAAATGATCAATAAATGTGCCCTGCTCATTGTAATCTCTAGTTCATACATCAACCATTCGGATACAGCACAAATGTACTTCAGACAAAAGATATGGTATAAAATCATTATTTGATACATCTACAATAGAAAAAAACAAAAAACAAAACAAAACCCAAAACTTCAGTTATGTAATGTCATAATTATTGAGTTTGTGTGTGTGTGTGTGTGTGTGTGTGTGTGTGCGTGTGTGTTGGGGGATGCGCTGAGAGTCGTACAAACCTGTAAGTTGTCTCGCCCTGTTCTTTCCTTCAGGGGTTAGTGGGATGTAGAAGGGGAGACAAAGGGAGAGAAATCAGTATTCCAGGGGATTAAAATAGCATTATAGACGTTTCCACTAATGGATATGGGAGGCGTCAAGCCAAAAGACAGTAAGAAGCAAGAAACTTTAGGTCGAGAAAGCGAATTGTTCGAGAAAGTGTTTACAAGCACATGCAAACTTTAGCCATACGCACTGAGGTGAGAGAAAAAGCGCTGGGTGGCAGGGATGCACAGTGCATTGGTGTGTGTGTGTATGTGTGTGTGTGTGTGCGTGTGTGTGTATTTTCTATATGCCTGAAAACAGGGATAGCAAACTAATATAGTAATATGCTCTAATAAGCCTTCCACATTTGCTCATGTTTATCCTGGGTATATGCTGAAGCAATCAAGCATGTATGCTAAGCTATGAATCTGTATTAAGTCCTGTCACTAATAATTCATAATGTTAAAGCAGCATGTAGCCTATGTCATGTAACTCTTAGTTGTACAATATGACTTTGTACCATTGTCACTAGATAAATAAATTCCTATAAATTTACTATATTGTATAGAATATAACATATCATTTGATCACCTAAAATACAGGAGTGTTAGCTGGGGGGAAGTCCATCTCAATGGCAGGAGGCTAACAGTTAGCATTTGGAGCATCCAGCCAGTATCGAGCACTCAGTAACAATGAGAGGAAGATAGCACCACTACTGTCCTACATGACAGCTGGGTGGGAAGTGAAATAATATCAGAGTTTTCAAAATGGGTAAACTGTCCCTTTAATATGATACGGTGAGTATTCTGTGCATTTCTGCTCTGACACAGAAATTAGTTACTTCTCATGCATCGCCCTCCATGAACTGCGTGCTGGATAGTGAGCCTTTTCCTAATAAACCCTAATGAACTGCAGTAGCCAGCAATAGAAGACTGCAGCTGTACAGGGCAGCTGCAAGATGTGAATGTGTGAAACTGTATGAATGTGAGGGTGTTGCTGACAGAGAGCATGCATACTAAGCAAATTTTCCCTGATTGGAAAAAGTTAATACACATAGTACATTCTAAATTAATTACTATAAAGCAGAGACACATGATGGGAAAAACGGAAAAAGCATGCACACGCTAATCGAGGACGAGAGGCGGGCAGGAGGGTTGAGCAGCAGCGGCCATGTTTCTAAGTCTGTAAGTTGTTACCTACTTGGCAGGGCTGCAGGTATGCAACGCCTTCAAATGAGGCTTCCAGGTAGCAATGGAAACCGAGTTCTCATCAGCAGCATAACTACGCCAGACACACTACGTGCAGAGTCGACAGGATGAATAAACAAAAGAAGAAAAATAAAAAAGAAACATGAAAAATAAAAAAAGGGGACGGGGTAAAGTGTGGGGGAGCAAAACAAGGCGAAGGAGGAACGTAAATGTGAAGGAGGGAAGGTGAGGGAGGAGGGGGAGAAAAAGCTGATTAGTATTTCAGGTTGTGTCAATGCATCGGGGAGGAGGAGGGGTGGGGCGAGGGAGGTTGGGTGAAGGTGGTGGTGGGTGGTGGGTGGTGGTGGGGATACATGCCTGAGGGGGGGGAGGGCGCTTTGGTAGTGGTGCCATGTGGCTCTGAGGTAGGGACGGGCGCCGTCGGTGGAGTACAGACGCCAAGCCGCCTGGGTGGGGGACGGAGCAGAGATGGACAGGATGCACACATAAACACAAACAAAAACAAAGACAAACACACATGTGCACACATACGGTACAACACAGAAACAGAGGGGCAATGGCACAAACATGGTGAAGAAGAAGAGAGGGTGTATACACGTGAACATGTCACACAAATCGGGGGCTGTGAGCAGATGTAACACTCTCTCTGGCAGACATATTGGAAGCCTCAGGAGTGTGATGTAACACTAAAATCAAATTACATATGCCCAAATATGGAATTCCAGATTAAACGTATTTTGTCTACAGGGAAAATACAAGAGTTTTCACATTATTTTATGATACAAGCTGACATTTAACATTTGGATGTTTTCAGCAGCAGTTGGGATTTGAACCACTGAGTTCTGCTGGTGCTTTACAAATAAAATAATTAGTCTATTTTGCGAACAAAAAGCGAGCACCACCATGAACATCACTGCTGTTAGCTCCGTTGTGACTGCACTTCATTACACAGGGTGGTGCTTCCAGTTATGACAGGGCCAGTAAAAAAAAAAAACCCAAGAGAGACGGTAAAATAGCCGTTAATTTCCACGTATTGCTACAATCAGAGCAAAATATAAATATTTTTTCACGGATTGCATAAGTACACATCAAATTATGCATTAAAACGTCAACAAATACTTTTATAACACTTAAAATTTACGATGAAGGGCATCATATTCAATGTCGTCACTTACATCAAGCCTGAGAAATCTGAGCTCTGAAATGGCACCTGAATTTATGACCTGTAATTACGGAGCTTGTTTCATTTTTGCCTTTGAGCTTGTTTTGTATACATGTGCAGCATCACCCTACAGCAGCCTGCTAGTGAGCAATATAGAGTAAAATGTCTGGTTAGACTTTAGCCACCATATGTCCATTCCTTTGGCCGGTTGTGTTCGATCAATGAAGACAACAGAAATATCAAGAGGAGGAGAATCACTACACCTCCAGTTGTGTGTTGGGTCATCACAGGTGGCTGAGCGCTTGGCCATTAGCAATTTGTTTTTTCTTAAACCACATCAATTGTATTGCGGTGTGAGATGTGCAAATATTTTGAAGGAATTATGATAATCTCCCTCATTTGCCCTGTAGACAAATTATTTTTTTGGTATGAAAACTGCTAAGGAATGCCAACATAACTCCTGAGGCGTATTGAATGGCAAAGTTACTTAGAGATTTGTGACACACCTGCAAAGCCACTATAAACACTCTTTCTGTACAGACAGGATGGGAAAGTAACACCAGCCACCTGCCAAATGCTGGTAAATATTGTTGATTAGTCACCGAGCTTCTCTAGTGACTAAACAGTCATCAGTTTTATCCTGCTCTAGAAATACGCTTAATTGGTGGCAACGGTGGCTTGCATACTGGAGTAATTTCCTGCCCTGGGTACAGACATGCGCACACACACACACACACACACACACACACACACACACACACGCACACATACATACAGGTTTGGAGCATGCAAAGTGGCGTGAGATGGGGGAGAGGAGTGAAAGCATTGTAATATGGTCCATGTAGGATATTTAGCTTTCCTTCCACCTGTTGAGGAAAAAGTTATGAATTATGAAAGACGGCAATCAGGTTCAAAATACACCGGAACAACGAAAAGATCAAACACTTAATTGCTCCCTCAGAGGTTAAATATGTATAAAATTTAAATAAATGAATGTAGAATTGTCCAACAGAGTTTCATTCATTTCAACAGAGAGAATAAATTTCCAGAGCATTAGTCTGTTGCAGATGCATTATTTTGAATTGCAATTATTGTGCACTTTGTTATACTATGTGTTCACTGTATGTAAATGAGAGAGAAAGCTATTTTACCCCCTAAATTTGGTTGCTTTCCATACCACAGAATCTAAACATGGAATAAATGTTGCTGTGAAAATGATCATAAAGTTGGGATTCAATATGTAGAACAATAACAAAGGGAGCCTGCAAGATGGTCAAAGCAGATGAAAGTTTGATTTAGATTATTTAATGTACCTGACAGTATTTGAATTGGCATCATGTAAGCCCCACCCATCTGGTTCTTCAAGTGGCTCAAAATAAACACTGATGATTTTTTTTTTTTTTTTTTTTTTTAACTAGAATTTGGTGTTGGTTTTCTGCATTGCCAATAGGTTTTCAGACTTGGAATGGAAGGAATGTATAATATTTAATGAATGTAGGCTGGCTGTTTAGTGAACAGACAGTCACCCTCAGCCTCCAATTATTCATGAAGACAGGCAGAAAATAAAAAGCAGAGGAGAAGAAGAGGTAAGTAAATGGAAGAAATATATGAGCTTTATTTGATGGAAAATCTCTAAAAAAGGGAGAAGGGAGATCATAAACTAGACATGAAGTCAAACACGCAGACACACACACACACAGACACATACTCACACACACACACACACACAGAAAGAGCAACACACATGAACTGCACACACAGACAGAAAGTAGCATGCATACACACAAAAAAGAGACATATGCACAAGAACACACACAGAGATGCACAGACACCCAGCACACACACAGTACACACACACACACACACACAGCAGATATTTATGGTGCATTAGAGAGTAATGCTGCTGGTCTTGTCTATTAGAATGAGCGACGGTGTGGAGGGGCGTCAGCCCAGGGAATGATCGCTATGGAAACGGCTCGTAAATCCCAGCAGTGTGTGTTGCTGTTGGATCTGAGAGAGGACAGCGAGCCTCACACACCGTTAGTCATCATCAGCTACACACCCTGACGTCCCAGAAATGGGCAAGACACACACACAGCACACACGTGCAGACACACTTTGATAGAGGGACAGATGAAAAAACAGTCCACACACACACACACCCACACACTCTCAAAAACACATAATATACACATTCATTGGCAGAGGTATTACATGCAGAGTGGGCACACACACAATGAAAGAAACAGATAAACTCAGGTACACACACACACACACACACACACATTATCACATAAAAAGGAGAGCAGGTGTCCATAGATGTCAGCTGCTGCAAAAGAATTAAAAAGAGAACAGTGTGTGTGTGTGTGTGTGTGTGTGTGTGTGTGTGTGTGTGTGTGTCTACCTGGATAAGGCTTGCAGCTGGGTTCCTCCTCTTCTCAAAGTGCTTCTGTCTATGCTGCTCCTGCACCTTCAGTGCAAAACCTGATCCAAGGATGCCCTACACACACACACACACACACACACATACACATACACACACACACACACACACACACACACACACACACACACACACACACACACACACATACACACACAGGCAAAGAATTGACAGATATAAAATGAAAAATGTAGCTTCTTCAAAAATATATATGTTTTGGTTATTACTGTTTGAGAGTACATATAGTAGCCTATCGTCAGTGGCAGTTACAGAGAAATGCAAATGTGTCTGTGTATGCACGTGTGTGTATGTGCATGTGTGTTCCAGGTTAAGTTCCTGGGTCATGATTTAGTTCCTGCTCAGGAGGTGATACTTAAAGCTAGTGGGGCTTTTGTCTGATTGGTCCGAGCAGTGACTTGGCAGCACAAAGCAGCCAGCGAAAAACAAACTGCAATTCAGTGTAAACTGATAGTTGTACTAACAGGTGCAAGTCCTGATCAGTATTAGTAGGGGAGAATAAAGTGTCTATCTTGAATACTTGGTGTGCACAGTTTGACAAACGGCACACTAGTAACTCAGCCAGAGCGCTGCTGCTCTCTCGGAGCAGTGAGCAGGACGTGACGGGGGAAACGGACCGCCGCTGACTGTTACTGCAGCAGAGACAAACAGGGGTAGGCTGCCCCCTGCTCACCAGGAGAAACACATTGAGAGAAAAACCTCAGAGGCTATAATCTCACAAAAAGCAGTTTTGATTGACTCAGAAGTTTTACAGTATTTGATGGGATCTCAACTCGGCTTTTAGAAACACTTTCCTAATAATAAAAGTTTAAAAAAATATTACAGATCTATATTAAAGTATTATACATCAGGTTAGAAATGAAAAAAAAAAAAAAAGTATTTAAAAATGTCACTGCATTTGGGAGAGCTGGGCATCCAGTGCACAGCCAAACAGTGGAGAAAAATAAAGATTCAGATTTTTTATGAAGCTCCTCCTATCCTTCACAGTTGGGTTTCCATGTGGTGGAAAAGGAAACAGAGGGCAGAACCTGAACTTCACAGGTTCTGGCAAGTCCCAGGTTATGGAAAGTTCCAGGATCATCCCTGACAATCGAATAGGGCCATATGCATGAGCGTGTGTGTGTGTGTGTGTGTGTGTGTGAAACTCACAGCTGGCAGGGCGAAGAAGGAGATCCCTAGCAGAGCGAAGCCGGCTGACAGCAATCGGCCCGTCCAGGTCTGGGGTGTCTTGTCTCCGTAGCCGATGGTTGTCAAGGTGATCTGGGGGGTCAGAGGTCAACACTCAGGAGGTCAGTGACTTTATCGGAGTAATGGCTGTGCAGTGTGTGTCAGCATGTCCAAACCGCACAAACAAAGAAAACAGTCTTTTCCAGCAGTCTATTTCATTTTTGTGTAATGAGTCGGGCCGGTGTATCCATGACAACGTTAGCTTACTGATCTGCCAGGTGAGTAACTCTGCAGTACCTGTGAGAACCGTTTCAGTAGTTTTACTGGAGCTCAGAGTGACTAACTGCAGCAGCCATGTGAGTGTTTAACGGCACGCTGAAGGAGGACAGTGAGAGATGTTCACACTTCAATACCCGTGGCCCAGAACTCTGACTGTGATGGAAGTATTTTTAAAGGATGAAAAGTCCAAATTGTCGTCTCGAAGTCATTATTATTTTGCATTTTAGAAAGCACAAAACAAACAACTCTTTAAACTGTGATTTTCCATCAGATTTTCCCTTATGCAGCTTCAAAGTTAATAAAACCGCATTTTTCCGTATGACAACGTAACACATATTCTGTAGCTGCTGGTTGCAACGCTTCACTGAAGCTACTTCATACTTATGTTAAATGCAGTATTCAAGTCTAAGATGTTATTGCTTTACGGCTACAGCATTACATCAGATAGAAAGTATCTAGTCTTGTTTATCATTTTAGACACATTTCCCTGTAATTCAAGTGGACATATCTGGGATCTTTGGAAATGTCGGATCACCGCTAGACTTCAAAATAAAGTGTTTGAACAAAGCCAGGCCACACAGCAGTGACAACTCCACCTACACTATGGGACCGGCAGTGTCAAAGAGATTAAAGGTAAAATATTAAGGAAAAGGCACGGAGAGAGTAGAATATCACAGGGTATATCAGGGATGGTGAAGTTTAATTTTGAAATCTAGTAGCAAGTGTTATTTGTCTATAGTGTTACAGTGATTCCTGCTTAACAAAATTAGCCAGTAGAAAGTGTGTTTGTGAACAAATGGACATGGAACATTTTTGTGGCTAAACTTAAGCTCCGAAAACTTGTAATAGCTTCTGCAGAAGCTCTTTGCGTCTATCAGAAAGAAAGATGCTCCAAGGACAGGGAAGATGGGAACACAGAGTGCTGTTCCCATGTCTAACAGGCCAGTCGCGCCTGACAGGGGAAGACAATTACATTTATTGATTGCGCCATTTTTGTGTGTTGCTTGTTTCAAAGCTTTCAAGGTGTGATGGGTTGCTAGATACCGGTGGGACATGAGCAGCCGAGGGTGACTTGGAAGCCCTGTCCTGCTGACTTGTCATTAAATGTGTCATTAAAGTTGTCGATGAAACTGCAAATGGGAATGTTTCACTGTTTGGTACAAAAACACATACCTGAGATTTTGGCGGCTTTTACGTTTTCTCTTGGAATTGAAGGATGACATGGATGGTCTGGAAAGGTTTTAAGACCCTTAAACTAATGAAAGCCTTTCAAACTTCACTGTGTTTCATTGACTTGTAACTTCAAAACAGGGAAAAAAACAGGGA